>NW_005874020.1:6146-8301 GCF_000147115.1 Myotis lucifugus | reverse complement strand
CGAGTGCTGGGCTACATTGTGTCTTCCCGGTAAGTCTCTGTTTTTGCTCCACATTAAAAAAACAGTCCTGGATTAATTTTATTTTTTTATGCCAGTAAATAGAGCTCATGTACAAGAAAAATACAAAACATGCCACATAAAAGTTCCTCTCTTAAAAATAAATGTGACTTAATGTACTAAGTTGCTATCTAATATACAACTCATATTATAATGCATATTGCTGAGAAACATTCGTTGCAATGCATTTTTTTTTCTTTTTTTGTTTTTAATCCTCACCCCAGCGTGTGTGTATTGATTTTAGAGACAGGAAGGGGGAGGGGGGAGAGATAGGTTGCCTCCCATACCTGGGATTGAACCCACAACCCAGGTATGTACCCTGATCGGGGATGGAACCTTTCAGTGTATGGGACAATGTCCAACCAACTGAGCCACACGGGCCAGGGCAGTTGCAATGCAATTTTTGGAAAGGTGCTTTCGGCCTTATTTTTTACACATAAAATAATTTTTAGGTTTTTTTTGAAAACAAGGAAATTCTCAGGAAACCGCAAGCAAAAACCTTGCACAGACCTGAGGGAGTCTGATGACAGTTTATAATATTAATCTGACCTTCATTATTATTATTATTTTCAATATTACCGTGTTTTAGATCAGTGATGGCGAACCTATGACAACTCATTTTTTTGGTTGATTTTTCTTTGCTAAATGGCATTTAAATATATAAAATAAATATCAAAAATATAAGTCTTTGTTTTACTATGATTGCAAATATCAAAAAATTTCTATATGTGACACGGCACCAGAGTTAAGTTAGGGTTTTTCAAAATGCTGACATGCCGAGCTCAAAAGGTTCGCCATCACTGGTCTAGATCATATATTGTTTCTTTTCCAGACACCCCCATCCTCCTCCCCTTTGGCAACCATCAGCTTGTTCTCTGTATCTATGGGTCTGTTTCTGTTTTGTTTTGCTTATTTATTTGTTTAGTGTTTTAGATTCCACATATAAGTTAAATCATACGGTATTTGTTGTTGTCTGACTTATTTCACTTAATAGACAACCCTCTAGGTCAGTGGTTCTCAACCTTCCTAATGCCGCGACCCTTTAATACAGTTCCTCATGTTGTGGTGACCCCCAATTTCATTGTTACAAATGGAACATAATTAAAACATAGTGATGAATCACAAAAACAATATGTAATTATATATGTGTTTTCTGATGGTCTTAGGCGACCCCTGTGAAAGGGTTGTTCGACCCCCAAAGGGGTCGCGACCCACAGGTTGAGAACCGCTGCTCTAGGTTATCCGGGTTGTCACAAATGGCAAGATTTCATTCTTTTTTATGGCAGAGTAATATTCCACTATATATACATATATAGATATAGATATAGATATAGACATAGACATAGACATAGACATAGACATAGATATATAGATATATCTATCCTATCCTATCTAATAATAGACCATACCTTTGCTACGCCTCCCATTAGCTAATCAGCACTATATGCAAATTAACCGCCAACAAAGATGGTGGCTAATTTGCATACTGCAGGCAGGGTGAGACAGCGCCATCTCGCCTGCCCCACCGCCATCTGGGCCTGCTATTTGTGACCCGGGGTGGCGCCCCAACCCCCGGATCGGCCCTGCCATGTGCGAGACCTGGGGAGGCGGGGCAGGCACCGAGGGATCGGGCCTGCCATCTGCCACCTGGGGAGCAGGCCTAAGCCAGCAGGTGGTTATCTCCTGAGGGGTCCCAGACTGTGAGAGGGCACAAATGGGGCTGAGGGACACCCCCCCACCCATCCTCCCCTGCCAGTGCACAAATTTTTGTGCACCGGGCCTCTAGTATATATTATAAAAGGCCTGTGGCCCTAATGCTGTAATGACCAAAGACCAGCGCGGGTGGATGGGGCTGTGTGATTTCACAGACTGGGCTTCATATATATATATATTTTAGAGGCCCAGTGCACAAAATGCGAGCACTGGTAGGGTCCCTAGTGGCTGCCGGCCAGAGCCCTCCCTCCCTTCCCCCGGCCAGCCCTGCCCCTGGTCAAACTCCTGGGTCGCAGGGACAATTTGCATACACTGCACTTTTATTATGTAGGATAACATCTTCTTCTTTATCCATTCATTCATTGATGAACATTAGGTTGGTTTC
>NW_005874020.1:0-6046 GCF_000147115.1 Myotis lucifugus | reverse complement strand
AGATAATACCTGGAGGTGGATTGCTGGGTCCATATGTTCAGCTCTATTTTTAATTTTTTGAGAAACCACCATGCTGTTTTCCATAGTGGCTGTACCAATTTACAACCCCACCAAGGTTCCTTTTCTCCGTGTTTAACTCTTTTTATTTTATTTAATTAATTAATTTATTTTATTTATTTTTATTAATCCTTACCCAAGGATACTTTTCCCATTGATTTTTTTTTTTTTTAGAGAAAGTGGAAGGGAATGGGGGGGATTGAGAGAGAGAGACATCAATTGGTTGGTTGCCTCCCACACAGTGCCCCTGAACAGAGTTGAGGATCAAACCTGCAACCCAGGTCCTCTTTTTAAACTTGACGTATAAGGCATGCAGTCATCTCCCAGGGCTGCTGTAACAAGTCACAAACTGGGTGGCTGGCTTAGAACGAGAGAACTTTGTTCTCTTACAGTGCTGGAGTCCAGAAGTCTGAAATCAAGGTGTCAGCAGGGCCGCGCTCAGGTGCTAGAGGAGAATCTGTGCTAGGCCTTCCCTGGGCTCTTCAGCTTCACTCCAGTCTCTGTGTCTGTTGTCTCCTGGCCTCTCCCTGTGCATGTCTCTCTGTCTGAATTTCCTTCTTCTTGTAAGGACACTGCTCGTTAGATGAGGGCCTACCTTATCCAGGATGACCTCATCTTAACCTGATCACATCCCCAAAGATTGTTGTCAAATAAGGTTCCATTCACGGGTTCCAGGTTGACGCTTATTTGGGGGAAACACTATTCCACCCACAATAATTCATGTATCATCTTTTAAAGTGTACATTTCGCACTGGCCAGTGTGGCTCAGTTGGTCAGAAAGGTTGCTGGTTCAATTCCTGGTCAAGGCACATGCCCAGGGTTGAAGGCTCAATCCCCAGAAGGCAGCCAATTGATGCTTCACTCTCACATCAATGTTTCTCTCTCTCCATCTCCTCTTCCTCTCGCTCTAAAAATATTTTTAAAAAGAAATTATAAAGTGTACATTTCAGTGGCATTTTGTACATCCCCAGTGTTCAGCAACCACTGTCCATCTCCAGAACATTTCATCACCCCCAAGGAAACCCCAACTGCATTAGCAACCCCTCCCCATCCTCCCTCCCCCGGTTCCTGATACCCACTGATCTGCTTTCTGTCTCTACGCAGACAGAAATATAAGATTTATTTTGTAAACATTTTACTTTGAAATACTTTCCAATTATAGACTAAACTCCCATCGTGCGAAGAATTCCCCTACATCGGGTTTTCTCAGCCGTGGCGCTACTGACGTTTAGGGCACATTCCTCTTTGCGGTGTGTGGGGGCCTCCTGTGCACAGGAGGGTGGTAAACAGCATCCCTTGCCTCCACCCACAAGATGCCATCCTTGTCACCGCAACCAAAACTGTCCCGGGCGTTGCCACGTGTCCCCTGCAGGCAGGATCGGCTCTAGTTGGCAACTGGTGCCAAACGCCCTTCCTACAGAATCACCGATTGGCCGCATTAGCTTTGTCGCCCTCCCTCTCGTTTTCCTTCTCTTTCTCCCTTTTTTAAAATGTGTTTATTGATTTCAGAGAGGAAGGAAGAAGAAGAGAGAAATAGAAGCGTCAGTGATGAGAGAGAATCATTGATTGGCTGCCTCCTGCATGCCCTGCACTGGGGATCAAGCCCGCAACCCCGGCACGTGCCCTGACCTGAATCAAATGTGACCTCCTAGTTCATAGGTCGACGCTCAACCACTGAGCCATGCCGGCCAGGCTCTCCCTCTCTTATTTATTTACCAATGTTTTCCTTCATACCCTCCTCCTTCTATCTATCTATCTATCTATCTATCTATCTATCAATTATCTTTCTTTCTATTTTTTTCTACTGATCTATCATCTATTTTTCTCTAGCTAGCTAGCTATTTTTCTTTTATTATAATCCGTTCTATTTATCTATCATTCTCCCTTTTTATTTATCTATCTAATCTGTCTCGATATCTATCTGTTTATACATATACATACACATACAAATACACATATAGTTTTCCCCTGAACCATTTGAGAATTTATTACAGGCATCATTCCTCTTTACCCTTAAATATGTTACATATTTCCTAAGAACAAGGACAACTAGACCCCACGCTGCCACAGGACAATTATGAAACACAGGAAATGTACCACCGACACAATTATATTTAATACACAGTTTGTAGTTAAAACTTGCCAATTGTCACAAAATGTCCTTTATAGCTGCCAATTCAGAACCACACATTGCATTTGGTTGTCATCTCTTTGGTCTCCTATAATCGGGAACATTCTGTTGTCTGTCTTTGCCCTTTCGAAGAGCATGGACCACATTCCTCAATTATTTTTTTACTTTTTGTTGTTGTTAATCCTCACCTCACCCAAGGCTATTTTTTCCATTGATTTTTTTTTTTAGAGAGAGTGGAAAGGAGGGTTAGAGACAGAGAGAAACATCAATGTGAGAGAGACACATGGATTGGTTGCCTCCCGCATATGACCCTACCAGGGCTGGGATCAAGCCACAACCTATATGTGCCCTTGGCTGGAATCGAACCTGGAACCCTTCAGGGATACATTCCTCAATTTTTAATGGGCATATGTATCCTGGTCCTGTTTTTGAACAGGAGGTCTTGGGTAGGGCCTGGGACTCGGGTATCTCTCCTTTGATGCTGCTGGTCCAGGGAGCACAGCTTGGGGGTGGGGTGGGGGTGGGGGTGGTGTAAAGAGATTGTAGGTCCTTCCACCTGATGTTTGGTCTGATGTCTCCTTGTGATCACATCCGGGTTAAACCTGAGTGACGCTTGCCCCTTCTTGGGCACTGATTTTTTTCCCCACTGTAAGGTGCAATGTTCCCCTTTCTAATTACTAAACAACGTGCGGGAGATCTCAGAAAAA
This sequence comes from Myotis lucifugus, assembly GCF_000147115.1. Lineage (NCBI taxonomy): Eukaryota > Metazoa > Chordata > Mammalia > Chiroptera > Vespertilionidae > Myotis > Myotis lucifugus. Next base: position 3,151 of record NW_005874020.1, on the reverse strand, counting down.
AATTCTTCTGAAAGCTAACTTCTCTGGCCCAGCCAGTGTGGCGCAGTGGTTGAGCATCGACTTATGAACTAAGAGGTCACTGGTTCAATTCCCAGTCAGGGCACATGCCCAGGTTGCAGGCTGGATCCCCAGTAGGGGGCGTGCAGGAGGCAGCCGATCCATGATTCTCTCTCATCATTGATGTTTCTCTCTCTCTTCCTCTCTGAAAGGAATAAAAATACATATTTTTTTAAAAAGCAAACTTCTCTGAAGACTCAACCTCAAGCCTGTATCTACATCTAATTATAGGCTTGTGGCATGGGAGTCAGCAAAACTGTAACAGGAAAATCCAATTCTAGTGTGTTTACAGAGTTTAAAGAAACGAAGTTTGCTCAGCCCAGAGAAAGTTCTGGGGCTGCAAACTCTGCTGAACCTGGGTCAGGATGGTCAGCAGGGACGGCTCAGAGATGCCAGGTGTGGACAGTGAGTCAGAAAAAACGAGCAGGAGCTAGAAGCATGTTCATCTCATGCACCCAGCAGCCCAGCTGAGCTCCCGCCCCAGGAGGGAGGGATGGAGGCCAATTAGCAGACACACCAGGCAATAGAGCTTTCCCTTGATAAAAGCCGCCGGGAACACGCGAGCCCATCAGCAGAAATGCTTGACAGTGCAATTTTGCCTCTTCTCTGTTTTGGGGGCAGTTTTTCTCTTTCCGACCTTTATCGTTTGCCACAAATCAGGCAAGATGGGCGGGGATCAGCGAGGGGGCTTTTTGTCTGTTGCTTGGTTGGTTTGCCAGGAACAGAATCCCATTCACATGAACGCTTAAGCAACCAGGGCTTTATGCGGAGGCCACTGGAGGAGCTGGGGAATCCAGGGCCGCTCCAAAGCCAGCTCCAGGGGGCATACCCCAGATTTCGCCACCGGTGCCCAGAGTGGGGGCCTGGCATGGACTCTACACGATAGACTGGGGAATGTCCGGAATAAAGGGTTTGGGCCATCAGGCCACTGCGATGCTGTCTTATGGAGGAAGCAGGTTGTCATGGAAACAGGCAAGCCACAGGAATCAGGGCAGCTTTTCATCCCCTCTCCCTCTGGATTCGCTCCGCACGTCAGCTTTTGTGCGAGGCCCTTCCTTTCTCCTCCCCAGAAGTCCAGCTTGACTCAAGCTTCTGTTGGCATCGTGAGCTCCCGTTTCAGGGACCTGACGCCATCGTCCTGGCTCCCCCTTGAATCCCGCCTGCAAAATCCGGGGAGACAGAAATCAATTGGCCTTTCTGGCTCCACATCTGATCCAATTAGCAAAGCAGAGGGGCTTCACCGAGGGCAGGACCCCCCCAACCCCCACCCCCACCTCCAGGTGCGGAAGGCGGTAGAAGGATGGTGACTGCAGGGGAGGGGACTTCAGTGCCTCCACCTCAATGAACATATGCTGTTTGCAGACGGAGTCGTTGGGGTGATGGTGGAGCCAGGAGTGTGTTCCCCTCACAGCACCCAGCAGCCCAGCTGAGCTCCGCCCCCAGGACGGATCTGAGTTGTTCTAGGCCAGCGGTTCTCACCGGGGGAGATTCCCCACACATACCCCCACCTGGCAATGCCTGGGGACATTTTTGTTGTCATAACTCGGGAGGGGGCTGCTACTGACATCTAGTGGGTGGAGGTCAGGGATGCTGCTCAACACCCTGCCGTGCACAGGACACCCCTCAGGGAATGATGAAGCCCACATGTCAGCAGTGCTGAGTGTGAGGAAGTCCACCTCAGCCTGAGAGACCCTTCTGCTCTCTCTCTCTCTCTCTCTCTCTCTCTCTCTCTCTCTCCTGTTGATACCCACCTTGTCATACATCAGAGAATTCTCAATAGGTAATCTCTGTATATGTGAAGCATGTGGCAAGTGTCTTGATCCAAATGAAGACCCTTAGGTTTGATCGACCCTAACAAAGACTTTGCTCAACATAACAGAATTTTTTTAAAAATCCACACGAGTTTGTAAGTGAGGTGCGAGCAGACGCCAGCCTCCCTCGCTCCCCTGCTCCGAAATGAGCTCTGACAGTGTCCGTCCCTGCGAAGCCCTCACGCTCGCAGGTGCTGGAAAGTCCACACAGTTCAGCACCAAAACTTCAGACGATCGATCGCCCCATGTAAAGCCTCTCCCTCTCTCTCACTCAGCCCTTTCTCCGGCCAGGAAATGTGGGGTAGCCTGGGGTGGGCAGAGTTGGTTTCTGCATTATTTTCCCAAGTACCTCCTCTCTCCCTCCCGATGCTCCCCTGGGGAGGGGGTGGTTTGAGGTTCTGTAGCTGTGTGGATGCAGAAGGAAAGATCTTAAGTGATGGGTACAGCTGGAACCAGGCGTTGGTGCCCACTGGGCCTGGGCACTGTCCAAACGCTGATCCCCGGGGTGTCAGGCAGGACACCGTGCAGCTGGCCATGTCCCTCTATCCCCTGGTGTCTGCGTCCTCTACGTGCAGGAGCCACAGGGGTGTTTCCCGTCCTCCCTCCTGCAGGCACGGGCTCTCGGAGGCTGAGCTGAAGGACGTCCTGTCCCTGGATGATGAGGTCCTGCAGGCTGTGTACCAGGACTGGACCCCGCCCAGCAAGGAGGTGCTGCGTTTCCCACCCCTGCTGTGGGTGAGGCTCCGCCGTGACCTGGGCAACTGCCTGGCCAGGCGGCCTGTGGATGGCTTCACACTCCTGGCCGTCGCCCACAGGTGGGTCCAGTGCCGAGGCCACGCTGTCTGCGTGCCCCAGAGCAAGAGCTCACTGACCAGGCTCCTCCTCGGTCCAGATCCTCTCCTCTCCCCATCCCCAGGGGTCAAGTCCACGTGGTCCAGCATTCAAGGGTTTCCATGCCCCGACTCTAACACAACTAACGTGTTTTTTATGAGGAGAAATCCTATAGAATAAAAGCCTAATATGCTAAGTGTCGACTGCTCAACCAGTCGCTATGATGCACACTGACCACCAGGGGGCAGATGCTCCAACTGGTAGGTTAGCTTGCTGCTGGGGTCTGGCCGATTGGGACTGGTCAAGATGGCCCCGATCACCGGCCAGGCCAAGAGACCCCATGCATGCACGAATTTGTGCACCGGGCCTCTAGTTCACTCATAAAAGTCACCATTTTTAAGTGTACAATTCAGTGGCACTTAGTACAATCACCGCGGTTTGCCACCATCCCC
>NW_005874019.1:0-18210 GCF_000147115.1 Myotis lucifugus | reverse complement strand
AACGACAACCGCGCCCTCAGCCACCAGCCCGCTTTCGCGCGCACCTCGGTACCTTTGTATTTTCCACACTGCGCCTCCTCTGAGCCTCGGTTTGCTGTTCTCTTTCCTTCTAGTTGTAGAGTCTCTCTTCAGCCAGCTTTCCTGTGGTTCTGGGTGATGTCCGTTCCGTCTTTTAGTTGTATTTTTGAGATGGTTGTATGCGGCAGCGGTCTCTGGTGTTTACCTACGCCGCCATCTTCGGTTTCTCCCTCCCCAATTCTCTTTTTATGTTCTTTCCACTATACCAAAATACACAGCCATGCCATTGGTACAATGTGAAACAAGCTAATGTATAGGAAGTGTTTCATATGAAGTATATCCCTGCATATTGGTGATAGGAGTTCCATTAAAAAAACTGATTAACATGTCAAAGTCTAGGTCCAGTTTTTCAAAAAAGAAATAGTCACTGCCCTGACCAGTTTGGCTCAGTGGCTAGAGCATCGGCCTGTGGACTGAGGAGTCCCAGGTTCTATTCCGGTCAAGGGCATGTACCTTGGTTGCAGGCACATCCCCGATGGGGGGTGTGTAGGAGGCAGCTGATGGATGTTTTTCTCTCATGGATGTTTCTAACTCTCTATCCCTCTCCCTTCCTCTCTGTAAAAAATCAATAAAATACATTTTTTTTAAAAAAAGAAAGAAATAGTCGCTTATGTGGGGGTAGGGGGACAAAAAGACCAAAAAATTTACATACTTACATGCATAGCCCATGGACATGGACAATAGGATGGTGAAGACCTGGGGCATGGTGGGCAAAGGGGGGGATGGGAAACATCTGTAATATTGTCAACAATAAATGAATATATATATTAAAAAGAAATAGTCACGACCATTTTTCTCCCTTCACAGCCACTGTATTTAACATTGGATTTATTCTGCCATCTGGTGGAATGTTGACAAACTACAAGTAAAACCTAAGGAATTCCCTGGAGTGGGTACTTCAATCTTTTTTTTAAATTAATGTCTTTATGTCTTCATCTTTACCCTACCTCTTTAAAACACTTCTATGTTCAGACCAAGATGTCTTTCCAGGGTATGTAAGGTAGCCATGTGGTCTTTGGGGGTGTTTGAATCAGTTTTAATCTGAACAAAAACTTATATATGGAAAAATATTGTCTCAAGTGAGTAGTGACAACTGCCTTGGAGCCCATATGAGCTGCGAAGTCTAAAATATTTTCTATCTGGTCTTTTACAGAAAAAAAATTCTAATTCCTGTTTCAGTCACTTAAACACATTTTCATAAATGGTAAATATCTTACTAAGTGTATACAGAGGTGGAAAAAAGTAGATTCACAGTTCTTACATGAAAAAATATATATTTCAAGAATAAATAATAATACAAGAATAAGCTGTGTTTTTCATATTCATTATTATAAACCTACTTTTGCCCAACCCATATACAAAATTGAGTCAAACATGTTGCTTTAATGTTTAGAAGTGAGTCCTACTGTTAATATACACTGAACGTTGAGAATTTTTGCTTGTAAATATTTCTAAAATATGACAGTAAATTAAACTAGTTGACCATAAATGTTTATTCCACTTAATGGTATCAGTGGTTAAACCCACATACCAACTTGTTCATTTCATAGTAACCTGGTTGAGTTTCTGTGAAAAGTGCTGTTGGAATTTTGATAGGGATTGCATTGAATCTGTAGACAGCTTTGGGTAGTGTGCCTATTTTATCCATATAAATTCTACCATGAGGATGGAATATCTTTCCATTTATTTGTGTCATCTTCACTTTCCTTCATTAATATCTTACACTATTCAGTATATAATTCTTTCACCTCCTTGGTTAAATTTATTCCTAGGCATTTTATTCTTTTTGATGCAATTGTAAATGGGATTGTGGTTTTGTTCTCTCTTTCTGATAGTGATTAGCATATAGAAATGCAAAAGATGTTTTTTAAATATTTTTATTAATTTTTTTTAGAGAGAAGAGGAGGGAGGGAGAGAGAAAGAAAAACATCCATGTGAGAGCACAACATAAATTGGCTTTCTTCTGCACACCCCCTGCAACCCGGGCATGTGTACCGAACTATGTGTTCAATTAGATGCCTGCCCCTCAGGCCAACACTTTAAGATTAACAAATGAGCCTCTTTCACACAAAGTCTGGACCCCTCTTGATTGGCTGCCTCTGAACTGGATCCTCAGTTAGGTGAGTCTGAGTGGGAAGCCCTTTAAAAGCTGTTTCTCAGTTTGCTATAGTCTTGTAGGTCATATGGATATGAGACCCACTGGCTTTATATATATATAATTTTCTTGTTTAAAGTATTACAAATAGTAGTACATATGTCTCCTTTTTTTTCCCCCATTGCCGGGGGAAAGAGACCCACTGGCTTTTAAAGCTAGATATTTCGGGAGCGCATCTTTCAGGTACAGGTCTTAAAAGTTAAGTGTCTGATATAGGGTTCAAACCTTTCATTCCCAGGAGAAGCTCAGGTTTGAGTCCCCTCTTGAATGTGTGTTGCCCCGCGCTTGGGGGGGATTTATGGCAAGATTGGGTATCAGCCTCTCCTGCCCTCGTCAATGTGCTTTTTGTTTGTTTGCCCAATGTGTAGGAGTTGGTAAGCTAGTTTTCAGTTAGTTTTTGTTTGTTTTGGAGAAAGTTGTTCCATATGTAGTTATAGATCTAGTGTGTCTGTGGTAGAAGGTGAGTTCAGGGTGCTACCATTTAAAACCAGAACCAGAGCTGAATATCCTATATAATAAAGAGCTAATATGCTAATTAGACCGACCGTTGGAATGACTTTCCAGAATGATCAGTGGGCGGGGGGCAGGACCTCAGGGCCTTGAGGCAGCCGGGGCTGTGAGGGCCAAGCTCCTTGCATGAATTTCATGCATCAGGCCTCCAGTTTCTAAATAACATAGCAAACATAAATAATGCAGCGAGATAACACATTCAGCAAAAAATTATTTGCAGGAAAAAGTTTAGAATCAAGTGATCCAACTGTCCATTTAGTTGGGTACTCTACTCTGATCCCTGTTTCTACTTGCACGTCTATGAAAACTGCTACATGTGAGCTGGTGGCAGGTTTGGGGTGGCATGGGAAAGGGGAGCGGGGGAAGGGAAATGACTACAGTAGTAGCCAATAGAGATAGAGTCTTCACAAACTTATAGGACCATTATTTTTAAATGATTAGTCATAAATCTCCGGGGGATCCTGTTACACTGCAGATTCTGATTCAGTGGGCATGCATGTTTAACAAGGCTACAGGTGACGCTGAGGCTGTTGGCTCAGCTGTAGCACAAGTAAAGAACTATTGTAAAATCTATGTTTTTCCTAGCTTTGTCACAGTTTCCCTTCATAAGTGTGTAGAATAGAGCATTTCTGAAATGTGTAGACATAAGCTTACTAGCATCTGAAAACAGTTGGCAAAGGGAAATAGGAGTAATACGTAGTCCATGAATAGACAATAACAGCTGCTTATAGTAGCAATATTAAACACCATTTCTATAATCAAAAGTTAAAAAGAAAAAGCAAGATTATTTTTCTAATAACAAAAGTATTTACAGGCACGCCTCAGAGATATTGGGAGTTGAGTTCCAGACCACTGCAATAAAGCGATAAAGCGAGTGCTACAATGAAAGAGAGTTGTAATCTTTTTTTCTGGCAGAGGGGTCTTGCCTTCAATTTATTTTTTTTTAAAAATGCAACATCTGCCAAAACCGGCTTGGCTCAGTGGATAGAGTGTCGGCCTTCGGACTGAAGGGTTCTGGGTTCGATTCCAGTCAGGGGCATGTACCTGGGTTGCGGGCGCATCCCCAGTGGGAGATGTGCAGGAGGCGGCTGGTCGATGTTTCTCTCTCATCGATGTTTCTAACTCTCTATCTCTCTCCCTTCCTCTCTGTAAAAAATCAATAAAATAAAATATATTTTTAAAAAATGCAACATCTGTGAAGCTCAATAAAACAAGGTATTTCACAAATACTTAAAAATTCAGCTCCTTTGAGCCATAAAAGAAAAAAGCGGTGTTCATGTATGTATTTGATACAAATACAAAACACTCATTTTTAGTTTATTACTCAGATCACTCCAAATAACTCAGAAAAACCCATCATCAGTAATTTTGTTGTCATATGCAGAAAAATATAATGAATAATGTTTTTTTAGGTAGAGTTCAAAATCCACTTAACATGGTAGATAAGCCAGAAGAGTTGGGCATAATGAAAGCAGCCACAGTGTTGCAAACATATTAGACTTTAACTACAAAAAACTGAATTGTCAGCTCAAACACACCAAAAATGAACGCCAGCTAAAAAGATATTGTGGAGCTCTGACCTTTGACAGTATGTTAAAAGATTGACAGAATATTGCATGCATATAAATCCAAACACAAATCTCCTGAATGTTCAGAGAAAATTTTCTGGAAAAAAAAAACATTTCTTTTCCTGATATGATACTCACTCTACCTCTTTTTTTTCCCTGAACATTAAAAACTATATAGATTGTTCTCTTTCTTCACGCACTTGTCAGCAACAATAAGCATTAATCCATTTTCACAAGCTATAGATCAGTGGTTCTCAACCTTCCGGCCCTTTAAATACAGTTCCTCATGTTGTGACCCAACCATAAAATTATTTTCGTTGATACTTCATAGCTGTAATGTTGCTACTGTTATGAATCGTAACGTAAATATCTGATATGCAGGATGGTCTTAGGCGACCCTTGTGAAAGACTCGTTCGACTGCCAAAGGGGTCGCAACCCAAGGTTGAGAACCGCTGCTATAGATTTTCAAGCTTAAGTTATGAACAGCAATTATAATTTTTGTGATAGTTAAACATAGTTTGAAATGAAAATGTGCCTCTCTACCAAATGGTAGAGTTTCTATGGGATAAAACATACAAACTCATCCATGTACAGTTATAAGTATTCAAACATCTACCTTCCCTGAACACCATACTATTTCTTTAGAGCAAAACAAGGGGTGACATATTTAATACATTCCCTAACGTACTCCACTCTGACCTCAGTGCCTATGCGTGCCATTCTTTAAGGAGTTGTTTTTCCTACTGGATATTTTTAATATAATCCATTTATATTAGTGTATGGATTGTCTCTCCTCATATTTTATACAACTTAGAGAAAAGATGGTGAGGAAAGATAAACACTAGAATTTACAGGTATTTACTTAAGTAATATTAAAGATACATCAGTCAAAATTTTTTCCCTCATACCTATGTACTGAGATGCACTTCTGTATGAACATTATAAAATCTGAGTCATTGACTGGATATACAGACCTTACTTGAGGTGGCTATGTATTTCCTCATCCAATTCTTTTTTAACATATATTTTTATTGATTTCGGAGAGGAAGAGAGCGATAGAAACATCAATGATGAGAGAGAATCATCGATCCACTGCCTCCTGCATGCCCCTTACTGGGAAATGAGCCCACAACCCAGGCATGTGCCCTGAGCAGGAATCGAACCATGACCTCCTCATAGGTCTATGTTCAACCACTGAGCTATGCTGGCTAGGCTCCTCCTCCAATTCTTTAGCACAGTGCCTACTTTACATAATTTAGATCATCTCTGTTCAGGAATTAAAGAAATTTCCTTTATATTTCTCTTAGGTCAACATGTCCACAAATATCCTAATACAAAGAGTAAAGTTTTCTCTTAATCCTCAGAAGAGGATTTCTAGAATCTCATCTTACACTTCATTATCTTAGGGGGATATATTTTCCCCTCCTGGTTACTGTAAATGGAAAGATACTAAGTCAGTATGTTTTGAGTACCTTCAGATTTTTGAAGGATCCCTCTGAACTGGTGGTGTCTTGGTTGGGGTATTCGTTATTTACCCTGGAAGCTAAAATTAAGACCAAGTAATTCTTAATTTTATTATCCAAACAAACATGTTTCTACGGTCTGGATTGAACAACTGAGAGAGATCATGGAAGATGGCATAGATGTGGTGTGTTTAATTTTATAAACTCATTAAATCGTGAGTTTATTTTTGAAAACGTTGAGTTTATTTGTCTATGTTTCAAGAGGCAGTAAAGATTACATATATAATTGGAGACTAGAAGAATGATCTTGCCTAGGGGGGAAAAAAAGGAAACCATGAAAGTACTTAAGATTTCTGATAGAGAATAGGTAGAGTAATAAGAGAAGATGATCTATAGAAGTATTTTTAGTACAACTAACGTTTATGAAATGATCAGAGGAGTTTGGTGAGAAGAAGCCAGAGAGAAAGAAGAAAAATCAGGGAAATACGGCATTATAAAAGCCAAGAAAAAAGAAACTTTCTAGAAGGAATCGGTAAACAATCATTGGTTCATTTGTTCATTAATTCACAAATGTTTATTAGTTTCCTACTTGGCATTAAGTGCAACTGTGGAAAGCCCACATATGGACTCTGCACTAAGGGAGCTTACAATAAAGTAAAAAAATAAATGTAAATCAAACAATAACACATAAATATTTTTTTATAAATTTTAAGTTGGAAAGAGTAGAATTGTTATAGTGAGCTCTAACAGTAGGAAGCAGATGAACTTCTGTTCTGTGAATTCTGGGACCTCTGTCTCAAGAACTGACTCAGACTTAAGGTTTGAAGAATAAGGAACTCTTAAGGCGTGCATTGCAGAGGGCAGTTCTGGCAATGAAACACCACACCACGGACCTGCTATTGGAGGGACAGGGCCATGTGCCCTGAGCACTAGGAATTATCCTGAAACTTTATTTTAGCAGGAGAATGATCTCAGCTTCCAGAAGTTTTTTAAAAAGTAAAACTAGCCCTGACCAGTTTGGCTCAGTGGCTAGAGCGTCGGACTGTGGATTGAAGAGTCCCAGGTTCGATTCCGGTCAAGGGCATGTACCTTGGTTGCGGGCACATCCCCAGTAGAAGGGTGTGCAGGAGGCAGCTGATCGATGTTTCTCTCTCATGGATGTTTCTACTCTCTATCCCTCTACCTTCCTCTCTGTAAAAAATCAATAAAATAAAAAAAGTAAAACTAAATAATTACTTTTACTTTTAAGCTGCCAACCGTGCAGAGACGGTGGTCCTAGAGAGAGATGGGTATTTGAATCTGGAATATTTGTTTTAGGCTGAGAATAATTATGAGGACTATGCATTGTTTATTAATTTATGAAATATTTATTAATTCTCTTACATATGTGAGATACAAGGGAGAATGAGTGCCAAATTATTCTTTAAAAAATTATCTTTAACGTTATTATAATGATGATTTAAGAGGTAATTTATACATTCACTTATTTTAAGTATATAATTAAATGTTTGGTAAGTTTACCAAGTTGTCACCAATTTCATTATTCTTTGATAAAATTTTTATACATTAACCAATGAATTATCCCTCCCTTGGATGGCAAGGGATGATCTATGCTCCAGGGTGAACGATGAATTGTTGTCCTGCAAAGCCTGTAGGAGGGGCAGTGTTAAATTCTAGATGCTTCTTCCTAGGAACAAATCACACTTAGTAACCCTCAATTTGAAACTGAAAAGAAAAGGAAATCACAATTTTTAAAGTATATATATTTTATTGATTTTTTACAGAGAGGAAGGGAGAGGGATAGAGAGTTAGAAACATCCATGAGAGAGAAATATCCATTAGCTGCCTCCTGCACACCCCCTATTGGGGATGTGCCCACAACCAAGGTACATGCCCTTGACCAGAATCGAACCTGGGACCCTTCAGTCCACAGGCCTACGCTCTAGCCACTGAGCAAAACTGGACAGGGCAGGAAATCACAATTTTTAAACAATGTCACATATTAATGAAAAATCATTTCCATATATTTTCTCTTCCTGTGTTGTTTTTCTTTTAGTAACTCAAAAGAAACTGCTTACTCAGAAACTCAGTCTGTATGGGTCTGGGTCTGAGCTGAGTAAGCAGTGATTGTTCAATCCCTATGTAAGAAAAATAGTCACTGGGGGAAAAAATGAATTGTTCAATGTCCCACGGTGGACCTGTTGATGAGACAAACTTATGTTCACAGGCACAGCCCAAGATTCTCAACAGCGACCAGGTCCCCTGTTCTGGGAACGTAGTTCAGAAAAACATTTGCCACAGATTCACAGTGAATCACCTGATGAGTAATATGCCGTTGGAATCTGTGAGTTTAGTGAAGTCTTCTCTTCATGGTGGGTTGGAATACAAGTGTCCAGATACTTAAACTAATGTCTTATAGCAAAACAGTGTGGCTATTGCTTAGCAGTACTTCTTTTGATATTTACATAAGAACAGAATTAAAAGAAAGGAATAAGCATGTCTTTGTGGTTTATATGTTTTTATAATAAAATTCTCTACTCTTTGTTTCAAAAATCAGAGATTGCCAAACCGGTTTGGCTCAGTGGATAGAGCGTCGGCCTGCGGACTGAAAGGTTCCAGGTTCGATTCTGGTCAAGGGCATGTACCTTGGTTGCGGGCACATCAGCAGTAGGAGGTGTGCAGGAGGCAGCTGGTCGATGTTTCTCTCTCATTGATGTTTCTAACTTTCTATCCCTCTCCCTTCCTCTCTGTAAAAAATCAATAAAATATATTTTTTTTAAAAATCAGAGATGATTATGCTGCCCTGCTACGGGTATTGTTGGGGAGCACACTATATATGTGAATAAAAATGTAAAATGATTGTTTCTTGAATATAATAGAAACCGATTAAACATTTGTGGACTCACTATAATGAATAATCTAACTCCAAGGGAAATACAAATGTTTCTTTTGCTGATAAGTTATATATAACTGTGCTATTATAAGTGTATACTTGTATATCAATATTTTGTGTGTTAAAATAGTCAAATTATCATAGGATAATTGCAGCATATATCAGGCTTTTTTCTTTGGCATTTTGCATGGGGTCCTTTTTATTCTAAACTTCCTGATGTTAACTTTAAGTACAGTCATTTTCTCCAGTGTAAGGCTTTTACGATGATAAAATGGAAACAATCTCCATTGGTTTCAATATTATAATGGCATTGGACCATTTTTCCATTTTCAGAAAAGAAAACTCACAGCAATATACATTGAAAAACAATTTTCAATCACATTCAGAATGTGCTAAGTTTTGTTTCAATCTGAACAATTTAGAAAATATGGATGTCTTTTAAATAAAATAATCTCTTTGTTTTGCTTCTGTGTCTCATATATTAGTTTTTATCTGAAAGGCGTAGTAATAAGAGGGCCATCACTGTCCCTGTGAAGTAAATTGAGATTTTTTTTATTTCCTTTTTTGGTCATGTGACTGTATTTCTTACCTAGTGTGACCAATGTGGTTTAAAATAAAAATTATGCTATTACTAATGAAAAGCGTGTTGGCAGCTGTGTGCTGGTAATAGCCAAATGTCACAGAGCACTCATTTTCCTCTTGATTTGGTGATTGTGAAAAAGTTTTAATAAAGAAAATAATGGAATGGTTAATGTTACAACAAAGTAAAATTTTACTTTGATTTACTGAAAAGATACACAATAATAAGCAGCCAATTCATTATTAGTCACAAAACATAGCAGTTAGGCATCAAATAATTTTTCTTCTACCTTTGGAAGCTAATCGAGATTTCAGGCACAATACAGGTTACTGGAAAAAAACATACCCACATTTTACAAAATTAATGGTAAATTAGATTTAAGCAACAGTTTCAAAATGGAAAAAAGAAAAAGAGTTTGAGAAGAGACGAGATATCATCATAACACTAAACAAACTGGAAGATGTTTCAATAGCTTTGTTATTCACAAATTTGACTAAAATAGTGCATATTACGATTATCAAGAGGTTATCATTTACTACTGAACTAGAAGCACAACATAAACTATGGTTCTTAATAGGATTTTAATTATATGTTTCATTAAAGTTATTGGTAATCCAAGTTTATTATGTCTGCAACATTTGAGTAGACAAACACATGATGCAAGTGCGCCCCCCTGTGGCTACAGACTAGTTTGTAAGACTGTCAGAAAAGACCTACATGGAAAGAGAGCCTTAACTGGGTCTATTCTCTAGTGAGCACTTACTCCATCCCAGGCAGAGGGCTATCTCTCCTGTTTTTAAAGTTAATCAAAGGTAGAAGATTCATAATTTCTCTTACAGTTCCTACAAATATTTTATTTTTAGTAGCCATATATGCTAATCAACATATCCAGCTCTGATCCTGAGGTGGTGTAACATAGTAAAAACACATAAATCAACACAAAGCACTTTTCCTCATATACATATTGTTAGATTAAAAGTCAAGCCTGAGTGATTCTCTGCAAGTACCTTAAAATACATTTTGTGATTAAATAGGATAATGGGTCAAGGAAAACATTGTAGTAGGCAGATCCATGACCTGGAAAAGTAGTTTGTCCATTTATGTCATGTATGTAAAAAATTGATATCTACACTAATAAAAGACAAAGAAGCTAATTGACCGTACCTTCGCCATGCCCAAGCCACGCCCACCAGCCAATCAGAGCGACTATATGCAAATTAACCCAACCAAGATGGTGGCCGGCAGCCACGGAGCTGGAGCAAGCAGGAGGCTTGGTTGCCCGGGCGATAGAGGAAGCCAAGCTTCCCGCCTGCCCTGAGCTGGCTGTGGCCTCCGCTCATAGCAACAAAGTTTCAATTATAGAAAACAAATAAATCCCAGATACCTGCTTCCAGCCAGCCTCCACTGGGAGCTTGGGTGGCTGGGGCTGTGGCCAGCCTGCAAACAGCCATCAGCTCCTCACCCAGGATGGCCACACCCTCATGGGGTGAGGGTCTCCTATGGGGGGCTTGGCCAGCCTGCAAACAGCCATGCTTTGAGAATTGACTGTTAGTGCATCACAGCTGCCAGTTCCTTGGAAAACTGCCCTCCAAACAAGATTGAGTGCCATAGGGTACAAACTGCTCCCCCTTTGCTTCAAGTATGGACAAACCAGTTCAATTTGTGCTCCCGAGAGTCCCCCTGCAGTTTCAAGAAAGTAACACTCCCGTTGAGATCCCATCCTTGCTCAGCCTTTTCCCTTTGTCCTTTTCTGTTTTTCTCACTCCTGTAGCCCAAAGATCACTTTGCAAATAAATCACATTCACTAAATCCCCATCCCAAGTTCTGTTTCCAAGGAACTTTCACCTAAGATACATAGGTGTCATGAAAACATCAAACTGGCTGTTAAATAAAATTGAAGAGATGGTATGAAGGAAGAGTGGGAAAATAATTGTATTAGTGAGATTTTTAAATGAAGCTACAACATTGGACATAACCTACAACTTCAATTTGCCATTTATTTTCTATGCATTTGAGAGTCATTTATTTTTTAAATGGAGACTATAATCTCACAATCCAGTGTACAGTTGCAATGTTTTATTTATATATTGGAAGAGTTGAGGGGAGGGAAGGTTATTTCCTAACCCTGTCTTTAACTCTTGAGTTTTTTAACATAAATAAATAAATAAATAAGAAAAAGAAAGAAAAAAAAAAAACATGTTCTAAAACAAGTCTACAAATCTGTTGAGTTTTTTCCTTCCTTTTTCTTTTCCTTTTTCCCTCCCAGCACTGAAGTCTAGAACGAATTCATATTTTTAAATGTAAATGAGTCTCAAAAATAATACTCAAAACACTATTTTTGGAGGGCGGGGGCATTCCATGATTGTTTGTATTTAGATCCTCACCAAGGATATGTTTATTGATTTTTTAGAGAGAGGAAGGAAGGGAGAGAGAGAGAGAGAGAGAAACATCCGATCTGTTGCCTCCTGCACGAGCCCTGATCGAGTAACAAACCCGCAACCTTTTGGCACACGGGACAATGCTCCAACCAATGGAGCCACCTGGCCAGGGCCCTCGGTGCCTTTCTTTATTGGGATCCTGGCCGTCTGCCTTGAGGGTCCCAATGAGCAGAAGAGGGTGCTGGGAACTGCATGGGGCCACAGCAGGAGGAGCAGCAGGGGACTCCCTGCGGGGGTGGAGGTGTCCAGCAGGCTCCGGAGCCCCGCCCTGACGAGGGTCACCAGGCCAAGCAGCAGGTGTGGGCCAGACCTTGGTGAAGACTCGCCCCGGCTCTGATCAGCTGTCTCCCCATGAGATTGACCATGTCCCTCGTGTCCCCTGGGCTTTGCTGGGTTCTGTGCTTGGGGTGAACATGCTCCATCTCAAGATAGTTGTGAACACTGGTTTAAATGCTTTAAAAGTGATGATTTCTATGTTGGTCTTCAAACTTTTTCGGTTGACCTGGACATTCTTTGTCTTTCACATAGAAATCGTCACCATAAGCTTCCCGAAGTATACGATAACTTTCAACAGCACTTTTCTTCAAAATAAAGTAATAAATTAAAACTTCCAGCAAATGCTCTTTTTTTGGCATGAAATTTGACATTTTTAAGCGTAAAAATATCTATGATGTTAACACCTTCAGAAAATTTGACATATGAAGTTTTGAAGCTTGTTATCAATACAACAAAATAGCATACATATCAAATCGCATATATATCAACATATGTGTAACTCCATCTATTGAAAAAAAATCCTTACTATTAACCGGTACACCCAGTAGGTGTTCAATAAATAACACAAGAGAACAGAGAATTCAATCAGGCATGAATCCTAAAGACCTTCTAGGCCTATGACCATTTCACAAATGGAAAAACGTGACTGCCCAGGGAGGCATGAACGTGACTGGCCCAAGCCACCTGCTGGTTGCTGGCAGAGCTGGGCCACCACCCCTGAGTTCAGCGCTCTCTCCTCAGTCAGCTGTACTGAAGACCCCCTCAGGGTCTCCCTGTCTCTAGCCCCATACCCTTGGCTCTGTCTCTGCCCAGGCCCTGCCTGTCTTCCCAGTCCCCAAGGAGCTCTCCACAGGAGGCAGGGCCCTGGGCACAGTCCAGCCACTGCTTGTCGCTGGGACACACACCAGGCATTGGGCCTGAGGACACAGAAATTGACAGCCCAGCCCAGACTCACTCAACTCTCCCCCAGGCTCCCAACCTGGGAGAGGTACTAGCTCCCGGTACAGCCGGGGAGGTCACAGGGCTGCACAGGAGCTCAAGGAGAGGGGTCCCTGGGGTGACAGGGAGGGGTTGACAGGGCCCTGGGTCAGGTGGGGATGAGAACTGAGGGCTTGGGTGCAATGGAGAGGTGAGTCCTCAGGGCCCTCACCTGCACAGGGCTGCAGGCCACAGGTGGAGAAGTCCACAGGGCTGTTCGGGCCACTGCCTCGCGTGCGGTTCCGAAAGCCACCACCACAGGGCACGGAGCACGGAGACCAAGGGCCCCACTCCCCACTGGGACCTGGAGTCACCCCTGGTCACTGTGGGCCCTGCCCTCTGACACCCAGCCCACCTTCTCCTCCCACCTACACACCTGGGCACTTTCTCCTCTGGACCCCAGACACCCTAGATCACCCCCTCCCTTCCCTCATCCATCCCTAGGGGACCTCACACCTTCTCTGGAGGCTCTGGGATTTGGCCTAGAGCAAGGCTGGCCTCCAGGGAGGTCCCCTCTCTGCTCCCTGGGGACATCTTTGTGGCATCTGTTAGGGAGGGCCCTTGGACCTCTCTTGGGGTGCACAGGGAGTGGGGGGATTTGACTGGAAGTGTTCTCATCTCCTCTCTGGAGGGTTCCTGGACCTCGGTCCCAGCACTTACCTTGACATGGTCGCCGGCTACAGAATTCAGCCTCTATATTGGGGCCCTGGCGTGCAGCAACCCCCAAAGGCTGCCGGGGGCACAGTGCCTGCCCGGAAATGCCGCCGGATCCCTACATTGCAGCTGCAGCTGCAGAGACTCCACGGGGTCCAGGGGCTCCAGCCACAGGCCACTGCCAGGGTTGGAGTGGGGGGAGGGGCACAGTAGGTGTGAAAGCAGATCAAGCCATCCCTGGACCCCCAATTCCCTGGGGAAGCATTGAGGACCCCCAGAGTTGATCTCTGAATGGGGTCAGCATCCCCTCTGGTCCCTGAGGGCCCTGCGGGTACCTGGGCAGGGCTTGGAGGTGCATGCCATCTCACCAGAGTCACAGGTGCTGCAGAGAGAGGGCCCATCATGGCCACAGTCAGTCCCTGCCCCTGGAGCTCTGGGTACCTGCCCCAGGGGAGGCGGCTGGGCTACCATGTCCACCACAGAGGACAGAACTGGGGGTCTGGGCAGTAGAGCGAGTTGCCCAAGTCCTACATGAATTTCACATGTGACCCAGGATTGTCACTAGGAGCATCAGCCCACCTTCTGTGAGCTCCCAGACGCCCTGGCACCAGGCAGCCCTTGATCTCGTGTTTTTATCAAGAAGTTACCTTCTCATACTTTATATTCCATTTGTATTTATTAAACGGTGTTTAGAAATAACTTTGAGTGAATATCCAGGGATAGGTAGGAGCAATTTAGAGAGAGTAGGTCCTAACTTGAATCTCCTGGGGAGGAAAATGGTGTACTTTTCTCCAATAAATGTTTTAAAGCCCACCTGTCAAAGAAAAACAGTCTGAGAGAAAAAATCAAAAGGTAAAGGGGCAGGGGGAGGAATGATGAAGGAGAAAATTGAGAGAGGAGCCGGATGATAAAAAATAAAATTAAAAGGAAAATGAAGAAAATGAAATGACATTGAAAGAAAGGAAAATGAGAAAAGAGGGAATGGGGTTAGCTTGCCCTCTGGTGGCAGGGCCTGGTATAAGCTTTGAATACTGGGTGTTTCTAGGTTTTGGATTAGAAATCAGTGGAAATTCAGGAAAGAGAAGCAAAAGTCATTGGAGGAATAGAAGCCCCTACCCAGGCTCTAGTCCCATCATAAATTGCTTCACTTATCTGAGCCTCAATCTTCCCATAAGTCAAATGGGCATGACAATTCCTTACAGACTCTCATTCACTCTGGCACCATGGAGGCATGCTGAACACACTCTCCCACCCCCATCTCCAGTGCATGAGTCCACACCTGCTCATCTCTGGAGCCTCCAAGCCCCTGTCCCTCCTCCGCCACCTTCTGCCCTGACTCTGGTGGCTTACTAGTTGTTACAGGAGTTGAGGTGAGCCACTGCTCCCTGTTCGTAGACACACCTGTGCATCTGGCAGGGGCACCAAGTGCGGGGTAGGCAGCTGGCGTTGTGCAGGAAGAGGCCAGGGGGGCAGGTGCAGCCAGGGGCACAGAAGCTGGTGCATTCCACCCCTGGGCCCTGTGCCAGGCACAGCCGAGAGCACGGATCCCCCTCTTGGCGACATTGTTCGGCTGAGTGGAACACCATGTCCCCTGGGCACTGGGCTGGATGGGAAGACAGAGCTGGTCTCAGCAGGAGTGAAGGCAAGGGCTGGGGAGGGAAGGACAGAGGGGACCCTGCATGCAGGTGACTGGTGACGGCCTGTTGACAGGATGGAGAAGCCGGAGGAGGCCCCCTCCCTCGGGCCACAGCTGGTACCTGGGCTCCGGTGGGTAGGAGCTGGAGGAGACACAGGAAATCCAGCAAAGTCTCTCTTAGCTCAAGAGAGGTGTGCGAAGGCGGGGCTAAGGAAAGGTCAAATCCCCAGGGACTGGCGGGAGAACAACTGGGAGGGACCGGGCACCCGTGCACGGCTGCGTGTTGCAGGCCCTGGTCTGGCTGTGGTGTCCCTGGCACTCGGCGTCCCCAGCAGCCGAGCCAGAACAGCTGTGTCCACGTGTCTGGATGCCTCCATCACAGGGGGCTGAGCAGGTGGACCAGGGGGGCCACAGACCCCAGGTGCTTGGCACTGTCAGGAGGAGGCAAGTCCACATCAGGACAGGACAGAGACGTGCAGGGGATGAAGCACAGGAGGGGCTGGAGCCGTGTGGTATGCAGGGTCTTCACCAAAGCTCCAGCCCCACAAACACCCACCCCTCCAACGCTGCCCCAAACTCTGTTTCAGGCCAGGCCCACCCTGTTCATCTCATGCGGGGCTTCCTGGGGGGAGGCTGGGGTGGGGAGGAGCTTTGGGACTGTCCCCTCCCAGGTTTGCTTACACCCTGCCCACAGGGTCATTCTTCTCCTTTGCTCCTCACCCACCCTGACACCCAGGCCACCCCGGGGGCAGGACATACCTGGGCACACAGGCCTGGGCACACAGGGCCGGAGAGGTGGGGGCTGCTGGGGCTCCGGAAGGACCACTGAATGCTGTGGCCCCCGCAGGGCCCCAGGCACTCAGCCCAGGGGGACCAGGGCGACCAGCCACAGTTCACTGAGAAAGGACCAAGAGTCAGGGGCCAGAGCAGGGGTGGGTGCCTGGCTGGGTGGGACCCCTCGGTCAGGGCCAAGGGTGAGACCTCACGGGCACAGTCCAGGTTGGGCTGGCAGCTCCGGGGTCTTGGCAGATGCAGAGCTGGCAGTCAGCCTTGATGTGCTGCCCAGGCCAGTAGCGGGCACCATCCACCAGGCAGGGGCACTGCCAGGGCCAGACACACTGCCCAGCACTTGTCCTTTGGGCCACCAGCAGCCTACGAAAGGCCCAGCATGAGGCACCCCTGCAGAGAGCTCAGCTCTGGGCATGCCCACCATGCCCAGAGCCTGGAGGCCCCTCACCTGGGCCGCTGCAGGGCCAGTCAGCAGGGCACACCGTCTGATCAGAAATGTCATCACAGGTCAGAGGGCACAGGTCAGAGGGCAGGGGGCACAGGGCCAGAATACTAGCTCCCCAGAGCAGGTGGCATTGGGGCAGCCATCCTGAGGGCAGGGCCCTGAGAAAAACAAGAACCAGAGGTCAGGGAGGGTGAGTGCTGGCAGCCCCTCCACGTTCCCCACACCATTCCCTCCGCCCTTCCACTCACGGATCTGGTTCCACTGGCGGGTGCTGTGAGGGCCCCCAGGCAGCATAACGCAGGCCTGGCCCCCATTCTGGGGTGGGTGGCACTGTCGCTGCCGGATCATGGTGCCCCTGCATGGCTCAGAGCACAGGGACCAGGGAGACCAAGAGGTCCACACACCGTCCACTGTGAGGAGGGACCCACAGGCAGGGCACCATGAGGTCTGGGTAGGAGCTCAGTGGCCTTCCTCACCCAGTCTCTCTGGGCCCCACCAACTCCACTGCCCTCCCAGGTGCCCGGCTCTTCACCTGGGCAGGCAGCCGTGAAGCAGGCCTGAGTCTGGTGCTCGGGGGCCGGGGCAGAGCTGCAGCACCGGGAGCCTGGGCGGGGAACAGTGGCGGCTCCGGCCCTGCACCCCAGGCCCACACGTGTGGCTGCAGGACCCCCACGGGCTCCAGGGTCCCCAGGCCCCACAACCCTGCTCTTCTGGGGAGAGCTCTGCCTCTCCTGCCATTTCACAATCAGGCTTCCCATCGCACACCTGGGGAAGGAACGGGTCAGGGCCCCTTTCTCGTTGGGTGGCACAATGGCTCTGCCCCCTGCACCACCACTCCCTGCCGGAGGCCGGTCCATCCTAGTTAATATGTTTACTCCCTTTAGCGCCATGTGTTTTAACCAAGGTCACCTCTCCGAGAAAGGTTGTTTCCCCAGGTGGGGATCTTTCCCTGAGGTTGGGGAGGGGATACAACCCCTTAATTGGGTGCCAGGCGGGTAATTAAACTACATGGTCTTTACTCCCTGGAATGGAGATGAGAAACACCTTACAGGATTGAAATCGGCTGGTATAAATACGGATGTAATAAGACAATAAACGTCAGATCCTCATCAGTTCCTGACCAGAACTCCGACCAGAACTTTGGCTGGAGATCCTGGCTATAGGTCCTGACTAGGCTGCTGACCAACTGAAGGCTGTCTTCGTGTCATTCCTTCTTCGCCGACTCCGTCCACACCTTTGGGGACCCCTGGACCTGCTGGGATTGGACCCCAGCAGCGCTGGAGAAGCCTTTTATTTTGATGTAGTCCCATTTGTTTATTTTCTCCTTAGTTTCCTTTGCCTTAGGACACATATCCAGAAACATATCACAGCATGAGATATCTGAGATTTTACTGCCTATGTTCTTCTCTAAGATTTTTATGGGTTCATGCTTTACATTTAAGTCTATTATCCACCTTTAGTTTATCTTGTATAAGGTATAAGTTGGTGGTCTAGTTTCAACTTTTTGCATGTGTGTGTCCAGCATTCCCAGCACCATTTGTGGAGAGACTGTCTTTACTTCATTGTATGTTCTTGCTTCCTTTGTCAAATATTAATTGACCGTAATGGTGTGGGTCAATTTCTGGGGTCTCTGTTCTGATCCATTGGTCTCTATGTCTGTTCATGTGCTGGTACCAGGCTGTTTTGGTATAAATGGCTTTGTAGTATAAGTTTGGTATCTGGTATTGTGATCCCTCCTACTTCATT
>NW_005874018.1:15798-22280 GCF_000147115.1 Myotis lucifugus | reverse complement strand
CTCCTGACAGCAGCCCAGTTTTCTGAACCTCCAGAAATGGGTGCCTGTGGGCTTTTGTTGAAAAGCTGGTGTGAATGGTACATGTCACTGTTGCTACGAAGTCTGTACATTTATGAAAATAACGATGGCCAATGCCATGGGCCAGACCCAAGCCAAGCACTGGTGGCCACAGTCCTATTGCTTCCTCACAGCCCCTGGGAAGCCGGGAACTCCTGTCCCTCTGTCTAAATAGCGGCCCTGAGAGGACCAGCAATTTAGCCAAGGCCCCCCTGCCTGCAAGCGAGTAGCGGGGCCTGGAACAAAGACTATATCCTCTTCCCAGCATCCCCACACGCACTTCCATCCACATACTTATTCATTTAGTCACTCAGCAAACCCTCTCTGAGCCTTCCTGTGGGCCCAGCCCTGGGTGGATCACTGGGGACACAGAGCAGAAGGAGACAAACAAACACTTGATCATCATAAGGTCAGAGGATCTGAAAGCGGTGTGGCGTCTGATGACATGAAGAGTTATTGTTCTTTGTGTCGGGGACAAACTTGGTTTTGTGGTTCTGTTTGTTTAGCGAGGACGCCTTATCTCCTGGAGATGCAGCTGCGGGGCTGATGGATGGTGACAGATGTCAAGGGTCTGCGGGAAAAGGAGCCACGGCAGGAGGAGGCAGGGGGATAAACAAGCCTGGCCCCGGGCTGACTTGCTGGAGCTGGGAGATGGGTCCGCAGAAGGTCATTCTGTCATTCTGCCTAGTTTTGTGTATGTTTGAAATTTTCCGTAATAAGCAGTTATTTTAGAAACATTCCAACAAATCCTCACTCTTGAGAAACTAGCATTCCAGTGGGAAGAGACAGATAAAAAAAAAACAAACCCAAAAGATACAGCATGGTAGGTGGCCGTAGGTGCTTTGGTGACCAATAGAGCAAGAGTGAGGAAGGGAGCTCTAGCCGGTTTGGCTCAGTGGATAGAGCGTCGGCCTGCGGACTGAAGGGTCCCAGGTTTGATTCTGGTCAAGGGCACATGCCCAGGTTGTGGGCTTCTCCCCGGCCCAGACCCTGGTCGGGGCCTGTGCAAGAAGCAACCAACCAATATGTTTCTCTCACATCAATATTTCTCTCTGTCTTTCCCTCTCTCTTCCACTCTCTCTAAGATCAATGGAAAAATATCCTTAGGTGAGGATTTACAAATAATAAAAATAAATAAATAAATAAAAGAAATTATAAAAAAAAAAGAAGTGAGGAAAGGATTTTATTTTATTTTTATTTATTGAGTTAAGAGAGAGAGAGAGAGAGAGAGAGAGGGAGAGAGATGTTGTTCCACTGATTTATACACTGATTGGTTGATGTGCCCTGACCAGGCATTGAACCTTGGCATATTGGGATGACGCACCAACCAGCTGGGCTACCCACTGAACTACCCAGCCAGGGTGGGAGTCTGTTTTAAACGGACAGTCAAGGGAGATCTCACTGAGAAGGTGACATCTGAGTCAAGACGTCAAAAGAGGTGAGAGAGGGAGCTATGTGGCCACTGGCGGGAAGAGTGGCCCAGCGGGCAGTGCGCAGGCCTGTTTGTGCGGGAGCAGCAGGGGGTGGTGTGGCTGGAGTGGAGTCAGGGGGAGCGCGGGACAGGTGAGATCAGGGAGGGACGGGAGAGACCGTGCAGGGCTTGGCGGCCAGGGCAAGGGCTCCGGCTCTTGTCCTGCGTGAGCTGGGAGCTCTGGGGGCTTCTGAACAGAGGAGGGACATGCTCATCAGATTGAACATGCATTGCAATCATGCGCCTCAGTCTCATTCCCACCAGCCTCCCCACATACTCTCACCCACCTCTGAACCCAGCCCCCTCCGCACAGGAGCCCAGACAAGGTGAATGGGCTCTAGGGTCTAGGGCAGGCTGGGCAGGCATGTGGGGGACCTGGTTGGGGGGAGGGGCTCAACCCAACCCCCAAGGCCCCTCCTGCTGGTCTTTTGTTTGTTAATCCTCACCTGAGGATATTTTTCCATTGATTTTTAGAGATAGTGGAAGGGAGGGGGAGAGAGAGAGAGAGAGAGAGAGAGAGAGAGAGAGAGAGAGAGAGAGAAACATCGATGTGAGAGACACATCGATTGGTTGCTTCCCACACATGCCTGGCCAGGGCCAGGGATGGAGCCTGCAACCAAGGCACGTGCCCTTAACCAGAATGGAACCTGGGCCCCTTCATTCCGCAGGTCAACGCTCTACCCACTGAGCCAAACCGGCGAGGGCTCTCTGTTCTCATCTTAAACATATCCTCCCACCTCTTCCTTCCTGTATCCCCTCTGTCCCCCAAATGGCCCAGACATGGCCATCACCCCCACCCCTCCCCCGCCTGCTTCCCAAACACTGAGTCATGGGCTGAAAGGAACCGGGGATGAGGGGGAGGTGTGCTCCCCTGTCCCGGCAGGGCCCCACCCAGCCCTCCGCCTTGCTCACCTGCAGCTCCTGGAACAGGAGGTCGGCCAGCACCCGGTGGCAGAGCCGGGTCACGCGGTCCAGCGCGCTGGCGGCGGCTTCCCGGGCAGGCTCACTTTCAGGGGGCCCCACCCGGGCCAGGCGCTCCGCCAGAGCCCTGTGGGGATCAGTGAAGCCAACGGTCGGGAACCCCAACATTCAGCCCAACTGCCTGGACCTGTCTCCCTCCTTAAATAGACCTTGTTTTGTGGGACACAGGGATGAAAGATGAGGTGCTGGGGAGAGTCAAGGGCTCTGGGGAGGGCCTGGGGCCTGGGAGATAGTAGGGGCTATCTGGCGGCTGGGGAACTGGGGGGCTCTGTGGAAAGAATGGGGGCCCAGGGGGTGTTGTGGGAGGAAAGGAGTCTCTCTCTGGGTCTGTTCCTCTCGGTGAGAGTGGGGAGGTCTCCATTCTCAAAGCTTGTGACGCTAAACATCTATGGTTCTCAAATTCCACCCTTCTCACTTTTTTTAAAATTTATTTTTTTATTGATTTCAGAGAGGGAGAGAGAGAGATAGAAACATCGATGAATCATAGATCTGCTGCGTCCTGCACGCCCCCTACTGGGGATCGAGCCCGTCACCGGGGCATGTGTCCTTGACCGGAATCGAACCAGGGACCCTTCAGTCCGCAGGCCAACGCTCTATCCACTGAGCCAAACTGGCTGGGGCTCACTTTCTGACATCGTAGCACTCTATGACCCTCCAAAGCCGAGAGGCCTGAGGGCAGTTTGGCACTCCCTGCCCAAATCCCAGTGAATCCTGGAGTCCCTGTGCTCATAGGAGTTGACAGATGTGCCAGGCGTTTCTCTGCAAAAGAGTGGGGCCAGCCCTGGCCGGTGGCTCAGTTGGTTGGGGTGTCGTCCGTACCAAAAGGTGGCAGGTTCGATTCCTGGTCAGGACACGTACCCAGGTTTCGGGGTTTGATCCTCTCCCCCCCTCGCCCCCCCAATCAGTGCACATGCGGAAGGCAACTGATATTTCTCTCTCCCTTCCTCTCTCTGAAATGAAAAAAAAAAAAGAGTGGAGCCAACTATCCCCCCAGTGGGGACAGATCAAATAAAGGCGGGCACACCCAAGAAGTGGGGTACAGTTCAGATATGAACAAGGAATGTGGGAACTCTTTGTGAGCGAACAGAAAGATCTCCAAGCTGTTAAAGGGGCAGGGTGTTTTTTCTATACTACCATTTACATGGTCTTAAAGCAGTGGTTCTCAACCTGTGGGTCGCGACCCCTTTGGCGGTCGAAGGACCCTTTCACAGGGGTCGCCTAAGACCATCCTGCATATCAGATATTTACATTATGATTCATAACAGTAGCAACATTACAGTGATGAAGTAGCAACGAAAATAATTTCATGGTTGGGTCACAACATGAGGAACTGCATATAAAGGGCCAGAAGGTTGAGAACCACTGTAAAGGAAAAGGAATAGGTATGCATATATTTAAATATATTTGCATGTATGCGGTAGGAGATGTGCATATGCATATACGCATATGTATGACGTGTATACAGTATATGTGCACATACACATTAACTTATATCTGTTCACTGGTAAATATATGAACTATCTCTGCAAAGATATGGAGACATGAGCAATAACTGGTTGCCTCTAAGTGGGGGCGGGGGGAGAATGCGGCGGGCATAGGATTTTCCCTGTTTTAGGTTAATGAAAAAGGGAAGTACGAGAAGAAGGTAAATAAAAGCCTGGAATTCTTAGAGCGGGTTCTGGAATCCCAGCACTCCGGGGTGGATGACGCCTAACCCTGGTCACTTCCAGGAGTCCCAGGTTTTATGTTTCTAGGGCCCATGCCCCTGCCTCTCCAGGATCTGGGCACGCAGTGCAGCTCGCCCCCCGGGAATGGCCTCTTCCCCGCACACTGTGGGCGCTCTCACCTCAGGGGGGGCCCGCAGTTGACCAGGGAGATGGTCCTGCTGATATAGGTCTCAGGTGGCAGCTCCCGGACTCCTGGGCTCTCATGGAACCGCTCCACGCGCTGCTGGAAGCTGGGGAGGAGGGGGGCGGATGACAGATGACAGATGGAACACTGATGGATTAGGGTCCTTGCGGGCACTGAGCCCAGCAAAGCCTGTGATCCCCACTGAGGCACCCCTGCCCATCCTGCCTGGTTCTTCCCTTTTATCTCTCCCCTCCCTCTGTTGCATCCCGGACTCTGATGCACCCCCCAACCTGCGCCCTGCCCCCAGCCCCCCATACCTCTGCAGGAACTCTGCCAGCCCCCCCAGGCAGCAGTGGGCCATCCGCTCCCCGAACTCCTGGCTGATGCGGGGCGCCCGCTCTGTGTGCTCCTCCAGCAGCTGCAAGGTGGGGGGGGGGTGAGGAGGGGTGAGGAGGGGGCGAGGCCCCGCTTTCCCACCCGGCACTGCCCAGCTGGTTCTCTTTCCCTTCCCCGCCCCTACCTCACACACGTCCTGGGCCAGGGTGCTCGGCAGGTCCTCCGGGCTCGCCCAGTGCTCCTCGTCCTCCTGCAGCGCCCGGAGCAGGGCTGCCCGAGTCTGGGCCTGCGCGGGGAGGTGGGGGAGGCAGAGTCAGGGGTGCCTGGGAGCCCCTCCCTCGCTCTCTCCCACCATGATCCCCGCACCTTGGCCTCGAGCAGGTCTGGATTCCACCAGGGAGCTCCTCAAAGTTACGCGGGAGGAAGCTGGACCAGAAAACCTCCAGCCCTTCCCACTGCTCAGACCACGACATGGAGCTTGCTGCTAAGAGCTGGTTTTAAGCTTCCTCTGTCTACTCACTACCCAGAGCAGCGGTTGCCAGCCGGGGTCGCGGGCCACTGGTGGTCCGTGAGGTCCGAAAGCTTGGCGACCGCTGAGCCGGAGGGCTTAAGGGTCAACTCTCACTATTTCATGGCCCTAAGGCTCTGCTCTCAGGTTTAACAAAAAACAAATTCAAGATTGTCAGATTCTGGAATTCAAAAATTCCCAGGCTCTGTGATTCTAAGGTTGACCCATCTCTGACTCTCTGGTCCAACGTTGACCTTCAACTCGGGGACTCTGACAATCTAGACATGTTCAAGTCTAAGGGTCTCCCCTCTCCAGTTGCAAAGACTCTGATTTTTGTGGCCGAGGCAGGACCCGATATTCAGGTAGGAAACCCCCCGAGGCCACCTGCTGGGTGGGGTCCGGCCCAGCCACTTATAAACCAGGTTCACTATCCGTCCTGCCGGGATAGACGGACAGACGGACGGACGGACGCAGAGGCGCCTCGGCGCCTCCTTCTGTGAGTCTTTGGCTCCGTGAGGGGAGGCTCGGTGTCTGACTTCCTCTCGCTCTGAGATTTGCATGTCTGAACGCATTGAACCGTCACTGGGTGTCTCTAGGCCCAGCTGGGTGCCTAGACTACAACACTGAACCTAAGACAGCCGTGGTCCGTGTGGATGTGCATGGACAGAGCTCAGAGTCCGCAAAGGGAAAAGGGAGATGGAGAGGCCCCAGGCCCAGTGCGAGCCCTCCCTCCCGGCAGAGTGCCCCCCCTCCTGAATCCCCCCAATACCTTAACATCTGTGACACATTCATCCTCCAAGCCCCGAACGGTGCCAGGCGACAGGAGGGGCCCCAGCTCCCCGTTCTCCAGGGCGACCATGTCCACCAGCCCCAAGACTTCTCTGAGGAGGGGGAGTAAGAGACGGGGGGTCTGTGAGGGGGGGCAGAGCAGCTAACCCTGTCCCCTCCCCATCCCTTCACACCCAGTGTGTGACCCTGGGCCGTCCCTTCCTCGCTTGGGGCCAGCTTTGCTCATCCCTCAGAGGAAGTCTCCGCAACATGGCTCCCCTGGGCCCAGCTCTCTGAGTCAGCTCCCTGATGGATGGTGTCCGGGCAGGACATAGAAGTCAAGTCCAAGCTTGACTACCTGGCACGCAGGGTCTCATGATGGTCACTTCACCAGATGGACGCTCCCTTGTCCCTGCTCCTAGTCCTGCACGGCCTCTCCAGTCCAGCCCTCGCTCCAGGCCTGTGCAATCCCACCCCTCTGCCCACTGCCCCCCCACCCCGCCCGCATTC
>NW_005874018.1:0-11731 GCF_000147115.1 Myotis lucifugus | reverse complement strand
TGTTTAGGGTTAGCGTGGGGTTGGGCTGAAATCGGGGAGGGGGATGGGAAAGGGATTGAGAATGACATCTGGGGTTTGGGGGAGGGATGGGGCTGGAGATGTGGGTGGAGTGATTTCGATGAGAGCTGAGGATGGGAAGAAGGTAGGGGTGGGTATGAGTTTGAAGAGATGGAGAATGGGTGAAGTGGAAGGTGGAGGTTGGGGGGTTGGAATTAGGACCCAGGATAGGGGTGGAGATGGGGTTAAAAACAAAGGAGGAGGCTGAGCTTGGGGTTGAGGTTGAAATTGGGGGCCGAGGGGGACTAGGACTGAATGAGGGAAGTTGGGGAGGGGAATGGGGTGGACGGTGGGTGCAGAGATGGACCTGGGATTGGGAGTTAGGAGTAGATGAAGAGGGGAAAGGGTTGAAGTTGTACTTGGGGGTGGGATTAGCATAGGGAAATGGGTCGAGGGATGGGACTGGACCAGTTGGCGGTTGCCATGGTGTCCGGCAGAGCGATGAGGTTGATAATGGCATTTGGAGAAAGGGATAGGTTGGGGATGCGCGTGAGATATGCCTCAAGGTGGAGATTGCTGCTGAGGTTGGACTAAACATGGGATAGAAACCAAAAAGGCGTAAGGAAGACACGAGCTTGGGGTAGGAGGGGGGTTGAGGATACAGACGGCGGTGTTATGAGTTGAATTGCCCCCCCCCAAAAAAAAACACAACAACACAACCACAACCATGTGAGGTCCTAACCCCCAAGACCTCAGAATGGAACCTTATTTGGAAATAGGCTCTTTACAGAGGCAGTCAAGTTAAAATGAGGTCATGGGGGGTCCTGATCCAACCTGATGGGTGTTCCTATAACAAGGGGAGACTTGGCCTGACCAGTTTGGCTCAGTTGATAGAGCGTCGGCCTGCGGACTGAAGGGTCCCAGGTTCGATTCCGGTCAAGGGCATGTACCTTGGTTGCAGGCACATCCCCAGTAGGGGTGTGAAGGAGGCAGCTGATCGATGTTTCTAACTCTCTATCCCTCTCCCTTCCTCTCTGTAAAAAGTCAATAAAAATAGATTTTTTTAAAAAACAAAAAACGAAATTCTAAAAAACAAACAAACAAGGGGAGACTTGGGCACCGAGATAGATGTGCGCCGAAGGAAGGTGATATGAGGAGTCACGGAGAGGAGGTGTGTGAAGTTAGGGGACTGGAGTGATGCAGCCACGAGCTCAAGAGACACCAAAGATTGCCGGCAAAGCGCCAGAAGCTGGAAGAGGCCAGGGAGGAGCCTCCAGGGAGGACTCCGCTACAGGTCTCGGAAGGCATTGCCCTGCCAGCACCTTGACTTTGGGCTTCTAACCTGCAGGCTATGAGAGAATACGGCTCTATAGCTTTAAGACCCATAGTTCGGGGAACTAACACAGGTGGTGGGAGATTTGGGGTGATGTAGTCAGGAGATAAAGGTAGACGTTGGCATGGACCTGAGTTTAAAAACGAAGCTTGGCACATGGGTGAGGTGGGGATGAAGTTGAAGTCAAGGCTGGGTACACTGAGGTTGGGAGTGGGAGGAAGAGAAGAAGGGTTGTGGATGAAGGAGGGGGATGAGGTGGGGGTGGAGTCTGGGGCTGGGGCTGGGCACAGGGTGGAGTTTGGAGGTGAGGGAGGGGCATGAGATCCAGGTCGAGTGTGGATACTTTGAAAGGAGATGGAACTGAGGTTGAAGTTGAGGGCACTGAGAGAGGGTTGAACTTGGGGGTACGGAGGGGGTTGGAGGAGGTGGGATGAAAGCGGGTGATTCCCTTGCTGCTGGACATGGGGTCAGGTTGAAGGTGGCAGGTGGAGGGAGGGACAGACGGATGGGCGTGGCGAAGGGTGGAATGTGGAGCTTGGTGATGGGATCAGGACTGCAGGGACCCGCTGGCCTCGCCCATGGAGGCGGGCAGGGCCGGGCGGAAATGGGCATGGTGACCCCCCAGACCTGGGTCAGGACTCACCTGACAACGGCTCCTTCATCTTTGGGGGCTCCCGGACCTTGGGCGGGGGCTCAGGAGCCGCCTCGCCTGCAGGCACCACCCTCTCGGCCAGGGAGGCCCGCCGGGGCTTGGGCCCGCGCCCCAGCCTCAGGAAGGCCAGCCTCCGGGCCGCCTCCCCGGTCTCCTCCTCGCCCTGGGCTCGGGTCCCCTGCAGCCTGGCCAGGAGGCCGAAGTCCGCCGAGCTCCTGCGTGTGCCTGGCATCAGCACTCGGCCCAGGAAGGAGCGGGGCTGCCCGTCGCCAGGGCTGCCCGCCCGCCGGCCAGGGGTCCAGGCCAGGCGGAAGGGAGCCAGGCCCGCCAGCTTCTCCAGCGTGGCGCGGCGGCCACACGACGTCCCGTTGGGCAGGGTCCCCAGCCGTCCAGGCCCCTCCTCTTCCAGCCCGGGAACGTCCTCAAAGGGGTTCCGAGAGGACGTCTGGGGCAGGGTTCCTGCCCTGGGCACCTTGGCATCTGCCACCCGGAGGCTCTTCAGGATGGGCATTTTGGCAGGCGGGGGACCTGGGGGGGAAATAATGGGCCGTTAATATGCTGGTGACAGCCCTGGCCGGTTTGGCTCAGTGGCTAGAGCGTCTGCCTCCAGACTGAAGGGTCGCGGGTTCGATTCCGGACAAGGGCACATGCCCAGGATGCCAGCTCGATCCCCTGTGGGGGGGGTGCAGGAGGTAGCCGATCCATGATTCTCTCTCATCATTGATGTTTCTATCTCTCTCTTCCTTCCTCTCTGAAATCAATAAAAAATAAAAAATATGTTGATGACAGTCCTTCCGCGTCCCCAGCACTTCCGGGCTGAGCACACACTGATGCCTTGAGCCCTCACCATCCCATGCGGTGAGCACTGTTATTGGGCCCGTTTTGCAGACGAGGACACAGGCTCAGAAGGGCAAAGGCCCTCGCCTAACGTCCCTCAGTGACTCAGGGGCAAAGGCAGGACGCGCCCCGAGACCTGTCTGACCCCGGGGCCTGGGCTCCCCCAGGGCATCGGCTCCAGGCCCTCCCCCCACCTTACTCGCCCCGCGTGGTTGTCATCCCAGTTCCCCCGCACGCACCTTGAAGGAACAGGCTCAGAGAGGGGAAGGGCGCCTCTCAAGGTGGCACAGCAGCAAAGGGCAGACGGCTTGGGACCCAGACCCCCCCCCCCCCCCGTTATCCGGGTCACACACCTGCGCACCTGCCTCATCTCCCCTGTCCAGGCAGTACCCTGTCACCCCTACCCCGTTCATTCCCTCAGCAACACTGCCTGGGAAGTATCCACAGGAGGCGAGTCCACAGAGGCAGGGAGATTAGGGGTTGCCAGGGGCTGGGAGTCACTGTTTAATGGATACGGAGTTTCCGTGTAGGGGGATGAAAAGTTTCCATCTGGAACTAGATAGAGGGGCGGTTGACAACACTGGGAATTCCTAGAGGCCAATGAATAGGACCCTTTAACATGGTTAACACGGCCTTGGCCAGGCCGCTCCGTTGGTTAGAGCATGATCCCCATATGGCAAGGCCGTGGGTTCCATCCCTTGGTCGGGCACATACAAGAACAACCAGTGAATAAATTAAGTTGATGCTTCTCTCTCTCTCTCCCTTCCTCTCTTTCTCAAATGAATTTTTTAAAAAAATTAAGCCGATGCCGAAACCGGTTTGGCTCAGTGGATAGAGCGTCGGCCTGCGGACAGAAAGGTCCCAGGTTCGATTCCGGTCAAGGGCATGTACCTGGGTTGCGGGCACATCCCCAGTAGGAGATGTGCAGGAGGCAGCTGATCGATGTTTCTCTCTCATTGATGTTTCTAACTCTCTCTCTCCCTTCCTCTCTGTAAAAAATCAATAAAATATATTTTTTAAAAATTAAGCTTAAAAAGATAAAAATGGCCCTAGCCAGTTTGACTCAGTGGATAGAGCGTCGGCCTGTGGACCAAAGCGTCCTGGGTTCGGTTCCGGTCAAGGGCATGTACCTGGGTTGCAGGTTCCTCCCCTGCCCGGGCCCTGGTCGGGGCGTGTGCGGGAGGCAACCAATTGGTGTGTTTCTCTCACATCGCTGTTTCTCTCTGTCTTCCCCTCTCTCTTCCATTCTCCCTAAAAGATCAATGGAAACATATCTTCAGGTGAGAGTTAACAAAACAAAACAAAACAAAAAAAGGTTAATATGTTGAATTTTGTTATTCGTTTTACCACAATAAGGAAACACCTTCCTAGGTGTTTTCCCTGGGCCCAGCCCTGTGCGGGCTTTGAGGACGGAGCGGTGGCCAAGGAAGACCCAGTCTCTGCCGGCACCGAGCTCGAAGCTTCCTGCCCATTTCATCTCCTTAGTCCCTCGTCTCCCTCCCTTTCCATGGCCCAAGCCCCTTTCTGCTTCCCTGCCTCCTCCCTGGTTTCCAAACATCCAGTCTTGGCCCCTCCAGCCCACCCTTGAGGATCTTGTTAAAGCACAAACCTGCCCCTCCCCTTCTCTTAACCTTCCACGGCTCCCAGTGCCACTGGGACAAAATTCAGGCCCCTCCCTTGCCAGCTGTCGCCTCACCAGTGCTGTCCTACCTTCTCCTCCTTGCTCCAAACTCCTCTGGGTTTCAGCATCCGTTGGTCTTTTTACATGGGAGCCTGTTCTCCACGCTTTACTCATATTTTCGGACGCAGCCCCAACTCTCCCTCCTCCGGGAATCCCTACCGATGCCCAGGCTGGGTCACGTGTCCCCCTCAGCCCAGCCCACTGGGTCGGCACTGTCTGGGGATGGTCCTGTGTCCCCCATGGACTGTGAGCCCCACGAGGGCAGGGGCAGGGCTCTCTCTGTCACCACTGTGTCCCCAGCTCCCAGGACAGGCATTTGGGGAATGAATGGGTAATAAACAGGAAATGAAAGAAGGAGGCGAAGACTTCATTCCTTGTGGGGAAGAGGAATGATGAGTCAAGGCGAGAGGTCAGGGAGGAGCAGCCACACAGGACCCCGTGCCCTGGCCTTGTCCCGGGGCCCTGGGGGGCCATGCGAGGGTGCTTTCCAAACACCCAGAGAAGTACAGGGGACACACTTCACCAGCAGCTCTGTGCCTGCAGGCCTAGCTGCATCTAAAGCAAACACTGGCTGGATTTGTTCAGAATTCTTTTTTAAGAATCGGGCATTGCAAATGCATGACCCCGGTGCCCCGCCCGGTCCTGAGCGCCAGCCCAGCCCTCTCCCTAGGGAAGCAGCTTCCGAATGTCCAGGAGACCTTGCCCCTGGGCCCACACAGACCTGTGTCCAGAAATAATCACTGATCCTTCTCCGTGGTCGCAAACTCTACAAACGCTGTCATTCTACGTGGATCCTGCAACTTGCTGTGTGTGTGTGTGTGTGTGTGTGTGTGTGTGTGTGTATGTGTGTGTGTGTGCGTGCTCACTTACCCATGCTTGTCTCTGTGGCTCTAGCGGGTTTATTAAAAAAATATATATATATTTTTTGCCCTAACCGGTTTGGCTCAGTGGATAGAGCGTCGGCCTGTGGACTCAAGGGTCCCAGGTTCGATTCCGGTCAAGGGCATGTACCTTGGTTGCGGGCACATCCCCAGTGAGGAGTGTGCAGGAGGCAGCTGATCAATGTTTCTCTCTCATTGATGTTTCCAACTCTCAATCCCTCTCCCTTCCTTTCTGTAAAAATTAATAAAATATATTTTTTAAAAAAAATATATATATATATTTGTATTGATTTCAGAGAGGGAGGGAGAGAGAGATAGAAGCATCAATGATGAGAGAGAATCATTGATCGGCTGCCTCCTGCACACCCCCCACTGGGGACTGAGCCTGCAACCCGGGCTTGTGCCCTGACCTGAATCAAACGGTGACCTCCTGGTTCCTAGGCCGACACTCAGCCACTGAGCCACACCGGCTTGGGCTATAGCGGGTTTATTTTAAGAGCTGCATGCTATTCCGCTGTGTGACTATGGAAAATTGTGTCACGTTGCCAGATGTTCACATGGTCTCCTACTGCGGGATACATTGTCTTGAACTGGGTCTGAGCAGGCGAGGCTGACGGAGCCCTGAGCGGGCAGGGCTGGGGCCCTTCCCTGGTGGGGCGCTCCCTTCTTTCCTCCCGACTTTAGTCTCCAGACCTCAGCTGTCCTTCCTCAAGCCTCCTTCCCTAGAAGCACCCTCCCAGCCCCTCTCCAGTCTTCATTGTCCCACATCCCCCAGGGAGGCAGTCGCCATGGCAACCCCTTGCCTGAGCCCCCATGGCTGAGGGCAATCGATACCACCCCTCCCAACACACGCACACTTTTCACACACTGATTTCTCTGTCTTTCATCTTCCAAACAGGCTTCTTCTGTGCACCTCATCCTCACCCCCAAAATGGCTCCATCGTCCCCCAGAACTGGCTCCAACATCCCCCCAACTCCACCACCCCCCAAAATGGGGGGCTCCCGTGTCCCTCCAGTTGAAGTCAGCTCCCCCCAAGCTAGATTGGACATTCTCCCACTGGCTTCCAGGTCCACCCCGAACCGGATCCAGAACCCCCAAACCCACATCCTCAGACCTGGCTGCAACGTTTTCCCAAAACTCGCCCGACGTCTTTCCCCTTCCTGGCTCCAACACCCCGTCTGCCAGCTGGCTCCCACATCCTGCCCTCCAGCCCCTGTCTGCCTCCCGGTGCCAGACCCCTGACTCACTTCCGAGCATCCCCAAGCCCCCAGCCCCCGGCTCCCGCAGGATGTCTTGGCCACCAGAGCTTCCCTCTCTGGGCTCCTCCTCCTCTTCCTCACTGCCAGCCTTTCCCCAAGGACCCAAACCCTCCACCAGCCGCCTGGCCTGTTTGCAGAAGTCCTGGCCTCCTGCCCCCAGGGCCCGCACCGGAGAAATGCCCTTACAGATGGTGCGTCCAAGCCCACCCCAACCAAACCGCCCCAGGGCAGCCTTGCCCCCAAACAACCCCTACCAGCCCAGCCTGTATCAAGTTCATCCACATCTTCACACCCAACCCTCCCATCACCTCTCCTGCTCCATCTCCATCCCAACCCTTGTCCCCTCTCCCATCTCCAAGACCCCGTCCCTTAGGGATAGAGTGAGACACCCATCCCTCCCTGGCCTCGGCCTTGGCCTTCCCACCTGAACCCGGGGACGGCAGACCCCACCACGTCTCACCTCTTCTCTCTCGGTTCCAAGCTCTCCACTGCCTTGCAGACTCTGCACCCCAGGACCCCCTGCACCCTCCTCCTGCTCCCATCTCCCCCTGCCCTCTCGCTGGCACCCTGTGGAGACCAGCCTCCAGACTCTCCCTCTGCCCAGCTTCTCCTGGCTTCAGGACATGTTTTCTCGAACCCTGGTCTAGCCCATCTCTGGGCCGCGCCACATTCCTGGAGGGCGGCGAGTCCCACCCCCACCCCAGCACCCCAGCACTCTCACCTCTGTCCTCGGAGCCTTGTCCTCTGTCCCTGCTGTTGTCCTGTCCTGTCCTGAGGCTACTTCGGCCAGGACTGCTAAGAGCTTGGATCTGAGGAGGGGGGGTTAGAGGAGGTCAATTTCCTGTCAGGAAACCCCTCCCTCTCTGGGGCCAGGGGTGGGAAGGACTTGTTATCTGTCTGCCCTTTTAGGCCAGGCTGCGGTTTGGCCCCCACCCTCCCCCGGCCCGGCCGGAATCGGACCCCCGCCCCCTGCCTGCTTTTCACGCCTCCCAAGGTGACAACACCATCCTGGGCGCCTGGGGAGACACCCCCTGCTGGATGTGGGCCCAAAGCTCGCTCTGGGTTTCCTGCTGTGGGGAGAAGACAAGGAGGAAGGTTCTGCCCGGCCCAGATGCCAGGACTGGAGGCCTAAATGTTGGCACTGGCATAGCTGGTCTCCAAAAAGCCCCTGTCCTCAGCCTCTGCAAAACACTTCTGTTGTCCTGCACTACCCTCCCCCCCCCAAACCAGGGACATGGCTCTGATTGGTCGATTTCTTTCTTTTTTAAAAAATATGTTTTATTGATTTTTTTTTTTTAGAGAGAAAGAGGAAGGGAGAGGGAGTGAGAGACAGAAACATCAACGATGGGAGAGAATCATTGATTGGCTGCCTTCTGCATGCTCCCCAGTGGGAATCGAGCCTGCAACCCGGGCATGTGCCCTTGACCGGAATCGAACCCGGAACCCTTCAGTCCACAGGCCGACGCTCTATCCACTGAGGCAAACCAGCGAGGGCGTTTGATTTCTTCACTGTGCCTTCTGAGGTTGAGGTGGGAACCAATCAGACTCCTCTGTCTCCCCAGTAGATTCTCTGACTCTCCTACTCGAATGTAAATCCAAGGCAGATGGTCTGGTGTTCGTCTCTATGCCCCTAACCGTGTGCCTGGCACGGAGTAGGTGCTCAGTACATATTTGTTAACCGAACGTACAAATGGGAATAAGTCAGAGTGGAAGCTGAGGATGGAGGTGGCAGGTGCAGTGGGGGTTGGGGATGAGTTGGGGGTTGGGTGAGGTTAGATGCAGGATTAGGGGTACTTTTAAGGCTAGGTTTTAGGCTTAGGTGGCCTTTTGTTGGGCTGGGATGGGTGAGCACTTGCCCTGGCAAAATTGGGGTTGGGATCAGCATATGGTCAGGAGCTGGGCTCGGGGTCTCTGCTCCTCTCCAGCCCCAGCCCCGAGGGCTCCGTGAACAAGCGGCTGGGAGAAGCAGGCCAGGCGTTCAGATTCCAAAGTCTGCAGGCTTCTGTCCAACTGGGTTTGCCAGACAGTGGGCGTTGGGGTAGGATCTTTTTTATTTTTTTAAATTCTTTGTCCTGTATTGTTTCTATCTTTTCCACATTGAGTATGGAGTATGTTAGATAGATAGATAGATAGATAGATAGATAGATAGATAGATAGATATAGATATATATAATAGAGGAAAGGAGAGCGGGAGAGAGATAGAAACATCAATGATGAGAGAGAATCATTGATCGGCTGCCTCTGGCATGCCCCCTACTGGGGGTTGAGCCCATAACCCCGACATGTGCCCTGATCGGGAATCAAACCTTGACCTCCTGGTTCATAGGTCGATGCTCAACCACTGAGCCATGCCTGCGGAGGGAGGCCCAGGCTGGGACCAAATGGCCTGTTAGGGGCTGTGATCACTGTGAGACCTCCCTCTCACTTTTTCAAATTTAACTTTTATTGATATAATTCACATGCCATAAAATTCAACTTTTAAAGTGTACAATTCAGTGGTTTTTAGTATATTCTCAAAGTTATGACAACTATCACCACAATCTAATTCCAGATACATTCCCCTTCCCCCGCCCCCCTCTCCCAATTTCTCTAAAAATCAATGGGAAAATATCCTCGGGTGAGGAGCCAGGGTGGGACTTACATGTGTAGGAAGGAAGGTGATCTTCTGCCCCCGTGTGGTGCACGGAAGAACTGCAGCTCTGTGCCAGGTTTGGGAAGGGATTAGGGGTGACTCAGCTCCCCCAACCCATTCCCAAGTCCCCACTCCTCACTGAGCAGAGCCCTTGTGATCTCAAATCTTCTAAACAATCCTGAACTCTTCCCTCTCCGCCTCCCACCATCCCCGAGATTCCTTGGGCCCCATTTGCTGAATAATAATAGTAATGTCGCCCACTTATGAAGGTCTATTCGGTTCCCACGGGAAGCACTTTACTTTTATAGGCTCATTAATTCATTGCAGGCGGAGGCTGCAATATTGTTATTCGAGGGCAGTAACCACAGTGGTTAAGAGCCCAAGTTCTGGAGTTTGGAGGCGCTTGGGTTCAAGTCCCAGCCCTGCAGCTGACCAGCTGTGTGATGAGCATCTGATTTTTCTCCTTGGGGCCTTCATTTCCTCATCTGTAAGTGGGGTTCATAATGACGGTTCAACCTCATGGGGTGCAGAAAGGATAAAGCCCTCAGAGCCTGGCACAGAGGAAGCCTCTGTGAGTCCATGTAGCTGATAGTATCCACCAGGGATAGGCTGGTAAATGTTTTTGTTTTTTGTTTTTGTTTAATATATTTTATTGATTTTTTACAGAGAGGAAGGGAGAGAGATAGAGAGTTAGAAACATCGATGAGAGAGAAGCATCGACCAGCTGCCTCCTGCATATCTCCCACTGGAGATGTGCCCGCAACCCAGGTACATGCCCTTGACCGGAATCGAACCTGGGACCTTTCAGTCCGCAGGCCGACGCTCTATCCACTGAGCCAAACCGGTTTCGGCAGGCTGGTAAATGTTTAACAAGCAGCTCTTAGGCGGTAGTGGAAGGGAGTCTCAATTTGTAGCATTTGCCAATTTCCATGGTGTAAATGTTCCCCACCGTGGCTGATTTCAAGGTGCCATAACTGAAAGTGTTTCTTTGTTGGTGGGGATGAGATGCTCAGTAGTTCATTATACAGCACTTTCACTATGCAGATGTAATGACCTCAGGATCACAGATGATAGCAAAATGATTAGGGTGTGATGAATATGTATTACCTTTGTTTTCAATATAACGTATTTAATTGTAGGTTTGCACAATTTGATTTTTAATGATGACTATTTAACAACCAGTTCCAAAATTCCTGAGACTTTAACAATCGGCTCGCTTGAGCCAGCTCCATCATATCGCGGTTATCATCACACCCATTCTTTAGAAAGGAAAACTGAAGTTCAAAAAGGTTAGCCCTGGCCGGTTTGGCTCAGTGGATAGAGCGTCGGCCTGCGGGCTGAAGGGTTCCAGGTTCGATTCCGGCCAGGGGCACATGCCCGGGTTGCGGGCTCAATCCCCAGTGGGGGGCGTGCTGGAGGCGTGCAGGAGGCAGCCAATCGATGATTCTCTCTTATCATTGATGTTTCTATCTCTCTCTCCCT
This sequence comes from Myotis lucifugus, assembly GCF_000147115.1. Taxonomy (NCBI): domain Eukaryota; kingdom Metazoa; phylum Chordata; class Mammalia; order Chiroptera; family Vespertilionidae; genus Myotis; species Myotis lucifugus. The sequence goes on along the minus strand of NW_005874018.1, from coordinate 976 downwards.
TTCCCTTCCTCTCTGAAATCAATAAGGAAATACATTTTTAAAAAAAGAAGAAGAAGGTTAGATAGGACCAGGGCAGGGCCTCCTACCAAGGGCCGTGTGATTGCGGGGCCGGGACTGTGGCTGCCCCTCTCTCTTTCCTCCCATTCTGGTCTAGAGGTCATGGCTGGTCCTCAGAGCACCGGGTGCCCTCAGTGCAGCCCTGGCCTCTGCGGTTTCAGCTCATCCTTCAGGAGAGCGTCTGAGCTTGCGGTTCCCCTGCTCCTGCCTCCGCCCTGCCAGGAAGGCAGCAAGCGGACCCTCCCGCCCGCTCGCTTTATAGACGGGAAACCGAGGCTGAAAAGGCAAATGCCTGCCCTTGAAGGACAGACAGAGTCCCCAGACCCGGCTGGAGCGCGGAGGGGAGGACGCTGCCCCGCAGCCTGGCGGCCGGGAGTTGTCCGGGAGGTGGGAGCGCACTCCCCGCAGTGGCTCCGCCCAGGACTCCATCTCCCCGCGCCCCGGCGGCCCCAGGTCCCCGAGAGCTTCCCGGGGCCCAGGACCCATGGCGGGAGGGAAGGGCGGACGGTGCCATCTGCCCGGCTCCTGCCTCTGGGGGCTCCTGCCTCTCCTCTTTCTCTCCATTCGCGTCTCTGCGCATCTCTTTGTCTCCCGTCTCTCCCTGCCCCCGGGGGTGGGTCTCAGTCTTTGTGCCTCTTTGCGTCTCTCTTTGTGCCTCTTTCCCTACGAGGCTCCCTCTTTCTTCCTCTTTTTGTCTCTTTCTGCGTCTCCCCGAGTCTTCCTCCGCGTCCCTGGCGCCCAGCCCTGGCGTTTCTCTCCCCTTCTCTTCCGGTGAGTCGCTCCTCGCCTGTGAGAACACGCTCCCCGCCGACGCGCTCAGACCTGCCTCGCCCCGGAGCCCGGGCCCGCCCCGACCTGCGCCTTTAAGGGGCGGCGGCGCAGGCGGGCTCGGCGGCCACGCCCCGCCCCCTCCCCTGAC
>NW_005874017.1:15594-21252 GCF_000147115.1 Myotis lucifugus | reverse complement strand
CCACCCCTTCCGTAAACTAAGGCTACTCATGGCACCCACATGGCATCATAGGAGAGGGAACTTTTCTGCCCAAATGCCTCATCCTGTGCCCTCAGGGGCAAGTTAGGTTTTGATTTCTCTGTTCTGACAAAGGTCCTCCCTGGACTGACCTGGGTCAGTGAGGTCCCAGGAGGTGGGGTCACTCTGGGCAGCACGGTACAGCCAGGCAGGAGGCGAGAGCACTGGTGGGAGGACAGGTGCTCCTACCTGAGGAGGGTCCGGGCACAGGACACGGACCCCACACAGGACAGGCCCCGGGTGCTCACCCTTGACTCTCCCGCGGCCGCCAGTGCATGGCATGGCCGGGCCCAGTGCAGGGACCTGTGGGGCTGAGCCAGGAGGGAGACTCTGCCCTGAGAGGAAGGGCAGGGGGGGACCAACGTGAGCTGAGCTCTCCTTAGGAGCCACCCTGTAGGGAAAGAACTGGACTCGGAGCCTTTGTCCGCCCATCACACAGAGGAGAACAGAGAGGCTCCCAGCAGGGCTGGGCCAGGATGGCCTGGGAGCAGAGGATGCAGGGTGTGCCCGCCTCAGGAAGGGGCACCGCTTGTCCTCTCCACCCCCAGCCGCGAGGAGCCGGGGGACTTTGTGTTCCAGGCTCAAGTGTGACCTGAGCCCCAGCTGGTAGAGTTTGTCCCCGAGGGGATGCCCCTCTGTCCCACTGACTGTCCATCTGGCTCCTCTCAGACCACCCTGTGCCGGCCCCACGCTCCCTCCCAGGGGACGTGCCCAGAGCAGGGAGGGCGGGGCCAGCTACACAGAGTCCTACCCTGGCCGCCCCCACTGAGAACCAGGCTGCTCCCTTTCAGGCCGGCTCCTCTCATCCTATAAACATTATTGACTTTTTCTTGACCTGCAGGAATTCCTGTGACCACGGCCCTCCCGTGAAGGGACCCACAAAAGACAAAGCCCTTTGCAGGTGTTTATTGAATGATTTGGACTTCATGACACACAGAGGAAAAGACATTTTATGGAGATTCTTAATCTTTCATTTTATTGCTTTAGTTTTAAAATCAATAAGAAATAATCATTTCCCTAAAAGTAAAAAATGACTCTGATAGTAATGAAGAGAATGTTACTGGTGTGTATTTGGAACATATCATTGATTTTTAAATGAAAAGTAAATCAATCAGATTTTTAAAAATTCCTTCTGAGCCCATTCGTTGCCTTTTGCTGGGGATGGCGGCACGAGATGCGCTTTCATTTCTTGAAGAAAGTGTTTTATGCGTCGTTCACCAGAAGACCCCCGACTGTTTAGAGAGGTTGAGTCCATCCTTCAGTTTCCTGGATTCTGGATGGAGAAGGAGGAGGTGGAGGAAGCACGGAGTGAGGCAGGTGGGAAGAGTCTTGGGCAGTCACAAAGGTGGGGGAGGAAAAGGGGCGCAGGACGGGAGAAAGCAGAGGGACTGTGAGACCTGAGGGGAGGGATGGAGCTGGGGCCCAGAGGAGAGACAGGCCCAGGGAGAGAATGGTCAAGGGGGAATCCTCAGCCAGAAATGCTCTTCAGCTTCTGACACTGGGCTCCTATGTGTACTTCCAGTTCATCCCTGGCCCTGAACGGCTGGCCCTGGTTGTCCACGAAGGTGTCCCAGCAGTGCTGGAGCTCTATGGGAACAGGGAGGGAAAGGTGAGCTCCTTCTAGAGCGGGGAGGGCCCAGGTGTCTGACTCTAGGGACACACCCTCCCCATCAGGATCTCCCTGCCCCCTTTCTCTCTCCTCCCAAGGCACTGAGCTCCTCCCTCAAATTCTTTCTTCCACTGGAATCTGAGGCAGCCCCCCCCACCTTCTACCAGGAAGGACCTGGGTCCTGATGGCACAGGGACCCACCTCCCCGCTTCCCAGGACCCCCTCTCCCCTGAACTCTCTCCTCCAGGGGACTCCATCCTCTCCAGACTAAGCAGCCCCCTGCAGGCAGCTGAAAGGGGTCCCCCACCTGGATTCTCCTCCTGCCCCCTCTGTGTGGCCATTTCCCAGCCTCTCTGCCCGCCCACCTCCCACCCTCAGGAGTCCCTGCTGACCATGGAGGGTCATGATGGCGAGTTGGGCCCCAGCGTCCCGCAGCTGGCGCAGCCCATCCTCATGTCCATGGAATCTGGTTCGGATGCCAGCAGCGAAGATGCGCAGGCTCACGTGGCTGTTCTCGCTCAGGAATTGAACCAGCTCCAGAGCACAGTCAGGGCTGGGGGTCCAGGACATGTAGCAGGTGAGTCTGTACTGCTTCCCCCCATCCAGGTGCCAAGAACGGACCCGATCCAGGAAGCACAACTCTGCATGACCAGGTTCCCTGTGTGTGTCAGCACCCTGAGCACAGAGCGGGGAGAAGAGGGATCTGTCACTTGCTGTGAACAGGGGAGGGGGGCACCAGCCAGAGGCAGGTGAGGCTCTGGCCTCCAGCACAGGATTGAAGGGGCACAGCTCAGCGTCAGGATGAACGCTATCTCATTGCAGGATCTACCCCAGTGATGGCGAACATATAACAAGCTTGTCAGAGGTAAGACACCAACTCATTTTTTTTGTATATTTTTCTTTGTTAAATGACATTTAAATATATAAAATAAATATCAAAAAATATAAATCTTTGTTTTACTATGATTGCAAATCTCAAAAAATTTCTATATGTGACACGGCACCAGAGTTAAGTTAGGGTTTTTCAAAATGCTGACAGGCCGAGCTCAAAAGGTTCACCATCACTATTCTACAGGGTCAAAGGTAAGGTGACTCACAAATCACATGATATCAGCATCTACAAAGGGCACATCAGCAGTCAGGACTTTTCTACATCAGCAAACCATGGCTCCCATGGCTCTGTAACTGATCAGTGTTCACTTAGCCTGTTGATATTCCATTCACCATAGAATTTGCATTAGTTTTGAATTTTTAAAGTTTTGCATTAAATATGGTTATTTTTTCAAATCCTCACCTGGGGAGATTTTTTCCATTCATCTTTAGAGAAAGGGTGGAGGGAGGGAGTAGGGGCAGAGGGAGAGAAACATCAATGTGGGAGGACACATCCACTGGTTGCCTACCCCACACTCCACGACCCGGGGCCCGGGATCAAAGCTGCAACTGAGATAAGTGCCCTTGACCTGGAATCCTACCCCTGGCCCCTGACTGTGCAGGCTGACGCTCTAACCACTGAGAACACAGATCTGGGCTCCATATGATTTATCTTGGTACAGAGTTCCCAGAGAGCCTGTATTTCTTGCCCAACGCCTATGCCTTCAGGAGCTGCACCTACTCAGACCCTGCAGGGAGACAAAGAGCTGAGGACAGCCCAGCCGGTGTGGCTCAGTGGATTGAGCAGCGACTCAGCCACAAACAGGTCACTGGTTCCATTCCTGGTGAGGGCCCAGGCCCAGGCCCAGGTTGCAGGCTTGATTCTCAGTAGGAGGTGTGCAGGAGGCAGCCAACCAATGGTTCTCTCTCATCATTGATATTTCTATCTCTCTCTCCCTTCTTCTCTGGAATCAATAAAATTCTTTTAAATAATTAAATAAGTAAGTAAATAAATATAAATAAATAAATATAAATAAATAAATAGCTGAGAACAGAGGGAGGAGGCAGCTGAGCCCCAAGGTCCTGGGCCTGATGCCACAGGGGTGGGCGCTCCCTCCAGGAAGGGGAGCTCTCCCTCTGCTCCCCTACCTCCAGCTCCCGCCTGTGCACCAGCACCTCCACACGCTTCCACTCCGGGCTCCCCCCTGTGCTGCGCCCAAGGGTGACACAACTCTGCGGGAAGAAGGGGTGAGGGCACCGAGGCAGAGGTGCGGGAGACACGGGATGAGGGTCGCTGCTGGGCTCACAGGGTTATGGAGATTAGCCCACGCACCCAGGGAAGGGTTTTCAACCAGGGGCTCAGGGAGGAGGAAGAAGTCAGGCCCACGGTGCTTGCGCAGAGCCCTGTTGGCAGAGGATGGTACCAGGACCTGGGCTACGTGCAGCTGGCAGTGCACTTGTGGGGACAGCACCCTGCCAGGCTCTCCCAGGAGTGACTGGAGGGAGCACCAAGGGGGAGCTCTGGCTCTCTGGCCACAGGCGGCCCGGGCGGGGCCAGGGGAGAACGGCCCCTTTGTCCAGGTGCCTTTCCCTCTGCCCTGACCCCTCCTCAGAGGCACAGCAGGAGGGACAGGCTGACCCTGGAGGCTGGGCTGACCCTGGGCTGGTGGGCCCAGGCCCTGGGACACTGTGACTGCTTTCTGATGTGGGGCTCCAAGCTGCCAATCACAGCAGTCTGTCCTCCCTTCCTCTGGGCAACGCCACAGCAGCTGGGGGCCAAGGGACATTGCTCAGAGGACACCTGTGGGCATGGAACCTTCTCCCTGAGTGTCCTGGGGGCCCTGCCTGCTGTGCTCGCTCACCTGGTTGCACAGGAAGCCCTGGAGCTCCTTTCCTGGGACCCAGGCGTCGCCCTCCCGGACCTCCACCTCGTAGCACAGGTATGTTTTTTTCTCCCAGTCGTGACCAAAGTTGACCTCAAAGGTGGTTCCATCTATCAGGGTTCTGTGGGCACAGGCAGGAGGAACCCAAGGCATGGGGCTCCTCTGGGGATCACCCTGTTCTCCTCTCCTCTGCACCCACATCCCAGCTAGACCCACAGAGGATGGGCGTCCACTCACTTAGCTGGGCCTCCTAACCTCCCTCTCTGACCCCTTCGGGGACTCCTGGGGGAGTCAGCTCCGTCATTTTGTCAGGGTCCCCCCGGGAGCAGTGCAGGGGCTCAGAGCTCTGACGGGGCCTCTCCTGGCAGCACCGTCCTGCCCTCGTCCCGCTGACCCAGCCCTGCCAGGTGCAGCCCAGTGGCGCTGTTTCCTCTGCTCTTCTGGGTTAACCTGAGCCACATGGTGCATCAGGGGAAAGGGTGGCCCCATCCGGGAAAAGAGATGCCAAACTAGTCTTCTCAAATAACTCATGACATTTCCCTTCTCATCATGAAAACAATCGTGTCCTTTACAAAAACCAAAACATAAATCTGAACATGACCACCTGGGGCAGTGATGGCGAACCTTTTGAGCTCGGCGTGTCAGCATTTTGAAAAACCCTAACTTAACTCTGGTGCCGTGTCACAGATAGAAATTTTTTGATATTTGCAACCATAGTAAAACAAAGACTTATATTTTTGATATTTATTTTATATATTTAAATGCCATTTAACAAAGAAAAATCAGTGCAGAGCAGAAAGATGACAAGCAGGAATCTCCTAGGTTCTCCAGACACACCCACAGGCCCCCGTCTGAGTGGCAGGAAGCAGAGGACGTCCCCACTCCCAGGCTGGTTTGCCAGAACCTCAGCATCGAATCAGCTCCTCATCATCAAAACAGAGGACACGTTGTTGCATGTTTCTTTGTAATATCTGTTATTGATGCCAGTTGGGGCTGGGGTGTCCTCCATGACTCAGCTCCTTCTCCTTCTAGGAAAGTTATCTTCCGCGCCTCCGATTTGCTGATTAAAGGACTGAGTTGCCTTATATGCCATCGAGAAACCGGGAAAGGGCTGAGTTGGCCTCCCGACCCCCACCCCTTCCCTAAACTCAGCTACTCATGCAACCAATGGAGGAGAGAGAAGAGGGAAGATTTTTGTGCACTCTCTCATCCTGCGAGCTCAGGGTAAGTTATGTTTTT
>NW_005874017.1:12056-15346 GCF_000147115.1 Myotis lucifugus | reverse complement strand
CCAGTGCAGGGCATGGCCCGGACCCAGTGCAGGGAACTGCGGGGCTGAGCCAGGAGGGAGACTCTGTCCTGAGAGGAAGGGCAGGGCGGGACCAACGTGAGCTGAGCTCTCCTTAGGAGCCACCCTGTAGGGGAAGGAACTGGACTCAGAGCCTTTGTCCGCCCATTACACAGAGGAGAACAGAGAGGCTCCCAGCAGGGCGGCCAGGATGGCCTGGGAGCAGAGGATTCGGGGTGTGCCCGCCTCAGGAAGGGGCACCGCTCGTCCTCTCCACCCCCAGCCGGGAGGAGTCGGGGGACTTTGTGTTCCAGGCTCAAGTGTGACCTGAGCCCCAGCTGGTAGAGTTTGTCCCCGAGGGGATGCCCCTCTGTCCCACTGACTGTCCATCCGGATCCTCTCAGACCACCCTGTGCCGGCCCCGGGCTCCCACCCAGGGGACATGCCCAGCGCAGCCCCGGGTCTGTCCCCAGCCCACTCCGCGCTGCATGCTGGCTCCGTGGCTGTGGCTAATTCCCTTGCTTCCAGCTGGTGATTCCACCGCAGGTGCCACTTATATGACAAAGGTCGGTCTTGGCACACAGCTGTGTGGGCAATGGGCCCGAAGGCTGCTCTGACTCACCAAACACACACACACAGACACACACATACGCAAGCAGATGACAAGCAGGAATCTCCTAGGTTCTCCAGACACACCCACAGGCCCCTGTCTCAGTGGCAGGAGGCAGAGGACGTCCCCACTCCCAGGCTGGTTTCCAAGAACCTCATCATCGAATCAGTTCCTCATCATCCAATCAGCTCCTTGGGTTTCGATTCCTGGACTCTGGCAAGAGCCCCCACTTCTCTTCCTGGAAGCCATTGACCAAGACGCAGTCACCCTGGGAAAGCGGATGAGTGGGTAGAAGACACGAGGTCTCGCATGAAAAGAGGGGTCCCCACTCTCTGCGATGTCACATGCAGGTCCAGGCAGACCTGACCCCCAGCTCCCAGGGCCCCATCACCCCGGACCTGAGGGCTCAGAGCTTTGCCCCTGACATGGGGACCTGAGATCTCGGAGAGGGTAGCTCGCAGCTGAGGACACGGCTGAGCCCTGGGCGCCCCACCTCAGCCTGTCCTCCTGCCGGAAGGCACCGCGGGAAGGCAGACCTGGGCCTCATGCAGAGCAGCCTCTTGCCCGGCCAGTGTGGCTCAACGGTTGAGCATTGACCTATGAGACATGAGTTCTCGGTTCAATTCCCCATCAGGGCACATGCCGGGTTGTGGGCTCGATCACCAATGAGGGGGGTGCAGGAGGCAGCCGATCAATGATTCTCTCATCATTGATGTTTCTAAGTTTCTCTCCCTCTCCTTTCCTCTCTGAAATCAATAAAAAATATTAAAAAGAAACATACAACAACGTGTCCTCTGATTTGATGATGAGGAGCTGATTGGATGATGAGATTCTGGCAAACCAGCCCGGGAGTGGTGACGTCCTCTGAGTGTGTGTGTGTGTGTGTGTGTGTGTGTGTGTGTGTGTGTGTGTTTGGTGAGTCAGGGCAGCCTTCGGGCCTGTTGCCCAGACACAGCTGTGTGCCAAGCCCGATTTTTCTCGTATCAGTGGCACCTGTGATGGACCACCATCTGGAAGCAAGGGAATCAGCCACAGCCACGGAGCCAGCATGCCGCTCGGAGTGCACTGGGGACAGACCGGGGCTGCAGCCACAGCCCTGACCTCTCAGGCCCAGGTGCTGAGGTCTGTCTGCTGCCTGAGCCTCTGCTCCATGGTAGGCCCCTCCCCGGAGATGGCTCACCTTCCTGGTGGCTGCTCCTCGCTCATCCCTTCTGTCTGGACACTGCCCTGGGCACCTTCTCTTCTCCGTGCCTCACCAGGAGCCGGCTCTCCTGGGGCCTCCCCGGGGCCTGGCCGCACGTGTGTGAGCGTCGGTGGGTTATTTGTGGATTGAAGGACTTACTACCAAGGGATGTTCCCCTCGTTCTAAACGAAAGATCATCGTTTGTTGAGGGACAACTATCTCAGATACGGTCCTAAGCCCTTGTCGTTCACATTGTCATTTACCTGTCACACAGCCCCATGGTCCGTCACTGTCATTACCCCCGTGTTTGAAGGGAGGAGCCCAAGGCCCAGAGTGGAAGTCAGGTCCAGGGTCCCTGAGCAGGGAGGAGGGTGTGTCCAGAGTTGAGTCCATGTCCTTTGGGCCCTAAAGAATCCCAGTAGAGAATCGTCACAGGAGAGACTAACACAGCTGCTCAGACCCTGGGAGGCAGGGAGCACAGGAGGAGCGGCTGTAGAAGGAGGACCCACTCAGGAAACTGAGGTGAGGAGTCAGCATGGGGAGCAGAGAGGAGAGGGGACAGGGGCGGCCAGGGCTGGGGGTGCCCAGACGGAGGGGCAGCCTCAAGGGGACCAATGGGGTCTCACACTCCAGCTGAAACTGAACTCGTGGGGTTCTCCTCCGTCACCCTCATGGTGGACAGGGACACCTGTCTCCAACAGGACGTGCGGGCTCGCAGGCCTGGGGTGGGTCCTATGTGCTTCCCTTTGCCTGGGATGAGGGCCGATGCCTGCAGGTGGGCAGCCACTGGGAGACCGAGGACACCAGTGGGAGAAGACAGGCACTGAGTCCCCAAGCATCTCGGACTTTATAGAATGGAATGTGCTGCCCTGGCTGGTTTGGCCCAGTGGAGAGAGCGTCAGCCTGCGGACCGAAGGGTCCCGGGTTCAGTTCTGGTCAAGGGCATGTACCTTGGTTGCAGGCTCCTCCCCAACCAGCGCCCTAGTCAGGGCTCATGCAGGAGGCGCCCAATCGGTATGTTTCTCTAACATCAGTGCTTCTCTCTGTCTTTCACTCTCTCTTTCACTCTCTCTAAAAATCAATGGAAAAGTATCCTCGGGTGAGGATAAAAAAAAAAGGAATTGTCGATATAAAGAAAACGGGCGTGTGTGCGGACTGGGCACGGTGAACGCCCAGGTCGCTGTGGCTGCTGCGATGAGCGGAAATCCTCGCCCGACAGCTGGATGGAAGCCAGGCTCCTACTTTCCCCAAAGCCCTTCCATTCTCCCCAAATTTTTTGCAAGTCACTGAGTGTGCACCCCCTGAGCACCTGCTGTATTACACGGCAGAGGGAGTTGAAAGGGGACAGAAAAAGGATCTGGGGGCTCACACCCCCTCAGGCCTGGTTTCACCCTCAGGAAGAGGGTGCTCTTAGAGAACAGAGCCACACCTCCCCTGGCCCAAAGCCCAATGAGGAGGGGACCAGGGGACAAGCCCCAGTTCTCTCAGGTTTGTCAAACT
>NW_005874017.1:9398-11053 GCF_000147115.1 Myotis lucifugus | reverse complement strand
GAGAGGAAGAGAGAAGGGTAGATTAGAAACATCCATGATGAGAATCATTGATTGGCTGCCTCCTGCACGCCCCCTGCTGGGGACCTAGCCTGCCACCTGAGCATGTGCCCTTGACCAGAATTGAACCCAGGACCCTTCAGTCCCAGGCCCAAAGCTCTATCCACTGAGCCAAACCAGCCAGGGCCCCATCTCCATTTCTGGGAAAAAGGGACCAAAACATCCACAAGGTGCCGTGTCCGGGTGGAGGGGGCACCCCGAGCAGAGGACAGGTGGTCCTACTGTGCTCCTCCACCCCCATCTCCCGGGCCCCCACCTCAGAGCTTTGCCTGAGGCCCAGGGCCTGAGACTGGAGAGGGGCCTGGACAGCCTGGGAACAGTGCTGAGGCCGGAGCTGGGCTGGGGCTCAGGACGGCAGACCTGACACCTCCTACAGAGCAGCCTGGCCCTGACTCCAGACACATCCAGATCATCCATCCCAGGCCCAGAGTGGGTCTGCCTGGCTCTCTGACCTCAGCCTGGGCTTCCCCGGGGCACCCGCCCTGTCCCCCCGTTTCCCTGACAAGGGAACAGCACACATCCCAGCACGGCTTGCACCTTCCTCATGTTCAGAAGTTTGCACATTTCGGTGGAAAACTCCAGAAGGATGTAGGAATTGCTTTACATTCTTCACTCAATCTTCCAGAGATGGACATGGGGAGGGACTGTCCTTCCCCAGAAAACACAGGGTTCCTTCCCTTCCTTCTTCTCACCGCACGGGCCCAGGGAGAGGCATGCTCCCCGCTCCCCACGTCGCTGTGAGCCAGGCCGCTTTAAACCAGTTCAACACGAGGCTCTACTGATGCCTTTACCACACCAGGTGCTGGTCTGGCTGCGGGAGACCGGGAGGAAGAGCAGGTGCCCCCGCCTCTCCTCACCCAGGGGGCCAGGCTCCAGGGAACCAGGGAGAGGATGCCTGGATGGGGACCCCGGGAGGGCAGGGACCCAGAGACAGAGGTGAGGGCTGCCCAGGCATCCTCTCCTCCTGCCCCTTGGAGACTTGACTCAGACAAACAACACAAGACATGAAACCTCTGGGAGGAGGTGCAAACCTCTTACACATGGCGGCCCCTGGTCCTCACAGGGCTCTCCTGGCCACCTCTGTACTCGCCACTCACTGCAGAGCGGACTCCAGGGTGTGGAGACCAGCAGGGCCAGGCTGCTCCACATAACAGAGAGGCAGCCAGGCATCAGCAGAGAGCAGCTCAGGATGCCTGGCTGGGGGGAGAGGGTGTGGGGAGGGAGGAGGTCCTGGGGAACATTCCAGAAAAGACCTCAGAGCTGCTGGCTGAGGAGCTAGACTGACGGTGAGACCTGCATCAGGGACAGGGGAGCACAGCGCTGTCCCTGCGATGATGGCCCCTCCTGGGTCCCATAGACGCCCCAGAAGAGCCTTATGCACTCGGGGCGGGCATGCGATGCAGCGCTGAGCAAAGGGTGCTACCCTCCGGCTGCAGGGGACCTGGGAGGGACGGGTAGACATTGGGGGACACCTGTCCAGGGCACCAGGGCACCGGGCCTTGTGCATTAGGACTTCACACTCGCTGCCCAGGCACAGGGTTTGAGCCAGGAGACCGCCCTCTGCGCCTGAGGTGGGGTGGGGACTCAAAGCACTTTGT
>NW_005874017.1:3084-8419 GCF_000147115.1 Myotis lucifugus | reverse complement strand
GGAAGCTCAGCTCCTGTTGGTCCTGCCCTGCCCCTTCCTCTCAGGTCAGAGTCTCCCTCCTGGACTCAGCCCCACAGGTCCCTGCACTGGGCCCGGCCGAGCAGTGCCCTGCACTGGCGAGCCGCGGGAGAGTCAGAGGATGGGCACCCGGGGCCTGTCCTGTGGGGGCTCCGTGTCCTGTGCCCGGACCCTCCTCAGGTAGGAGCACCTGTCCTCTCACCTGCGCTCTCGCCTCCTGCCTGGCTGTGCCGTGCTGCCCAGGGTGACCCCACCTCCTGGGACATCACTGACCCAGGTCAGTCCAGGGAGGGCCTTTGTCAAAACAGAGAAATCAACACATAACTTGCCCCTGAGGGCACAGGATGAGACATTTGGGCAGAAAAGTTCCCTCTCATATGATGCCATGTGGGTGGCATGAGTGGCCTGAGTTTAGGGAAGGGGTGGGGCTCAGCAGGGCCAGCTCAGCAGTTTTCAGGTGCTCTGATGGCATATAAGGCACCTCGGTCCTTGAAAGCATCACAGGAGGAGGACGGGCCGTGACCAGCAGAGAAGGTGAAGGATCTGAGACATAGAGGACAACCCAGCACCAACTGGCAGGTACCACCCGCCCCTGGAGCAGCCCTGCTTCTGAGCCCCTCTTCCTGGCTCCCTAAGGGACGTGCCTTCTCCCCAGAAAACCTCCTGCTTCTCCTGTCCCTCCTGATGGCCCTTCTATGTCCAGGAACCCACAGCTGATGCCAGTTGGCCAGACCTACACGCCTCCCATATGCCCCCGCCTAGACTCTGGGAGTCGCCCTTGAGGGTCCCTGTTTCTCCACTCTCTCTGTCTCCCAGGAAATCTATTCTTTCTGCTCTCAACTGAGGCCCTAGGAGGTCATGTTCAGGTTTATGTTTTTGTCTTTGTAAAGGACATGATTGTTTTCATGATGAGAAGGGAAATGTCATGAGTTATTTGGGAAGATTAGTTTGGCATCTCTTTTCCCCGATGGGGCCACCCTTTCCCCTGATGCACCATGTGGCTCAGGTTAACCCAGAAGAGCAGAGGAAACAGCGCCACTGGGCTGCACCTGGCAGGGCTGGGTCAGCGGGACAAGGGCAGGGTGGTGATGCCAGGAGAGGCCTCGTCACAGCTCTGAGCCCCTGCACTGCTCCCGGGGGGACCCTGACAAAATGAGGAAGCTGACTCCCCCATGAATCCCGAAGGGGTCAGAGGGAGGTTAGGTGACCCAAGCTAAGTGAGTGGACGTACCTCCTCTACGGGTCTAACAGGGATGTGGTGCAGAGGAGAGGAGAATGGGGTGATCCCCAGAGACACCCATTCCTTCGTTTCCTCCTGCCTGTGCCCACAGACCCCTGATGGATCCAACCACCTTCGAGTGGAATTTTGGTATCACATGGGCGAAAGAAACATACCTGTGCTACGAGGTGGAGGTCCGGGAGGGCGACGCCTGGGTCCCAGCGAAGGAGCACGAGGGCTTCCTGCGCAACGAGGTGAGCGAGCACAGCAGGCAGGGCCCCGGGACACTCGGGGGAAAGGTTCCATGCCTGGTAGGATGCTGTCCCCACAAGTGCACTGCCAGCTGCACGTAGCCCAGGACGCCTCCTGGGTCCCCAGGTACCATCCTCTGCCACCAGGGCTCTGTGCTAGCTCCGTGGGCCTGACTTCTTCCTCCTCCCTGAGCCCCTGGTTAAAAACCCTTCCCTGGGCGGGTGGGCTAATCTCCATAATCCTGTGAGCCCAGCAGCGATGCTCATCCCGTGTCTCCCGCACCTCTGCCTCGGTGCCCTCACCCCTTCTTCCCGCAGAGTTGTGTCACCCTTGGGCTCAGCATAGGGGGAAGCCCAGAGTAGAAGCCTGTGGAGGTGTTGGTGCACAGGCGGGAGCTGGAGGTAGGGGAGCAGAGGGAGAGCGCCCCTGCCTGGAGGAAGCACCCAGCCCTGTGGCATCAGGCCCAGGACCTTGGGGCTCAGCTGCCTCCTCCTTCTGTCCTCAGCTATTTATTTATTTATATTTATTTATTGATAAGAATTTTATTGATTCCAGAGAGAAAGGGAGAGAGAGATAGAAACATCAGTGATGAGAGAGAATCATTGGTTGGCTGCCTCCTGCACACCTCCTCCTGAGAATCAAGCTTGCAACCTGGGCCTGGGCCCTGACCAGGAACCTGTGACCTGTTTGTGGCTGGGTCCCTGCTCAACCCACTGAGCCACACCGGCTGGCTGCCCTCAGTTCTTTGTCTCCCTGCAGGGCCTGACTAGGGGCAGCTCCTGAAGGCATAGGCTTTGGGCACAAATAGAGGCTCTCTGGGAACTCTGTACCAAGGTGAATCACATGGAGCCCAGATCTGTGTTCTCAGTGGTTAGAGCGACAGCCTGAATAGCCAAGGGGCCAGGGGTGGGATTCCAGGTCAAGGGCACTTATCTCAGTTGCAGCTTTGATCCCTGGCCCTGAGTCTTGGAGCGTGGGGTAGGCAACCAGTGTATGTGTCTCTCCCACATTGATGTTTCTCTCTCTCTGCCCCCTCCTCCATCCCTCCACCCTTTCTCTAAAGAACAATGGAAAAAATCTCCCCAGGTGAGGATTTGAAAAAAGAACCATATTTAATGCAAAACTTTAAAAAATCAAAAATAATGCAAATTCCATGGTGAATGGAATATCGACAGGGTAAGTGAAGACTGATCAGTTAGAGATCCATGGGAGCCATGGTTTGCTGATGTAGAAAAGTCCTCACTGCTGATCTGCCCTTTGTAGATGCTGATATTATGTGATTCATGAGTCGCCTTCCCTTGGACCGTGTAGATCCTGCATTGAAATAGCGTTCATCCTGACGCTGAGCTGTGCCCCTTCAATTCTGTGCTGGAGGCCAGAGCCTCACCTGCCTCTGGCTGGTCCCACCCACCCCTGTTCACAGCAAGTGACAGGTCTCTCCTCTCCCCCCTCTGTGCTCAGGTACTCCGTCATGCAGAGTTGTGCTTCCTGCGTGGGGTCTCTGATTGGGACCTGGATGAGGGGAAGCAGTACAGACTCACTGGTACATGTCCTGGAGCCCCTGCCCTAACTGTGCCCCGAAACTGGTGGAATTCCTGGATGAGAACAGCCACGTGACACTGCGCATCTTCCCTGCTCGCATCCATACCAAATCCCGTGGCTATCAGGATGGGCTGCGCAACCTGCGGGACGCTGGGGCCCAACTCGCCATCATGACCCTCAAAGGTCAGCAGGGACTCCTGAGGGTGGGAGGTGGGCGGGCAGAGAGGCTGGGAAATGGCCACACAGAGGGGGCAGGAGGAGAATCCAGGTGGGGAAGCCTGTCAGGTGCCTGCAGGGGGGCTGCTGGATCTGGAGAGGATGGAGTCTCCTGGAGGAGAGAGTTCAGGGGAGAGAGGGGGTCCTGGGAAGGGGGGAGGTGGGTCCCTGTGCCATCAGGACCCAGGTCCTTCTTGGTAGAAGGGGAGGGGCTGCCTCAGATTCCAGTGGAAGAAAGAATTTGAGGGATGAACTCAGTGCCTTGGGAGGAGAGAGAAAGGGGGCAGGGAGATTCTGATGGGGAGGGTGTGTCCCTAGAGTCAGAGACCTGGGCCCTCCCTGCTCTAGAAGGAGCTCACCTTTCCCTCCCTGTTCCCATAGAGCACCAGCACTGCTGGGACACCTTCGTGGACAACCAGGGCCAGCCGTTCAGGCCCTGGCCTAACCTGGTAGAACACATTGAAACCAAATCTCAGGAGCTGAAGGACATTCTCAGGTTGAGGTTCCTCCCTCCTGCTCCCCCCTCCCCTTCTCTCCCTGGGCCTGTCTCTGCCTCTGGGTCACCTGCTTCCTCCTGGGCCCCAGCTCCATCCCTCCCCTCAGGTCTCACAGTCCCTCTGCTTTCTCCCCTCCTGCGCCCCTTTTCCTTCCCCTCCTGTGACTGCCCCAGACTCTGCTCTGTTCACCTTCCCACCTGCCTCACTCCCTGCTCCCTCCACCTCCTCCTTCTCCATCCAGAATCAGGGAAACTGAAGGACGGACTCAATCTCTCTAACAAAGTCGGGTGTCATCTAGTGAACGAGGAATAAAACACTTTCTTCAAGAAATGAAAACGCATCACGTGCCGCCATCTCCAACTTGTTCCAAAGAATCCAGTAAAAAGCAACGAATGAGCTCATAAGGAATTTTTTAAAAATCTGATTGATTTACTTTTCATTTAAAATCTATGATATGTTCTAAATACACAACAGTAATATTGTATTCATTACTATCAGTATCATTTTTATATTTAGAAAATTAATTATTTACATTGATTATAAGTCCAAAGCAATAACATGAAAGATTAAGAATATTCCACACAATGTTTTTTCCTCTGTAAGTGTTTCATGAAGTCCTAATAGTTCAATAAACACCTAAAAAAGTGACAAAGCCTTTCTCTTCTGTAGGTACCTCATGGGAGGGCAGTGGTCACACTAATTGCCACTGGCCACGTATAGTCAGCAATATTTATAGGAGTGAAATCTCAAACCCGAGGGCCTAAACGCATCGACCAAGGATGTGCTGAGAGTAGTGCTGTGTTGAAATGACAGCCCATGCAATAGGAGAAGAGAAAGGCTCAGGGTCACTATTGGGAAGAGCAATTGAAGTGGACGGTTGGCTAGGGGAGGGCCAGGGATTACTGAGTCCTCAGGCCTTTCCAATTCCAATCCCGGGAGAGGACGCTGGAGGGAGGGGCTTCCCTGCAGACAGGATCCCTCTGCCCTTCCCAGGACCTGGGGCTAGGCAGGATGCAGTGCAGGCATCAGCTGTCTGTCCTGCCGTGTCTCTGTGGAGCCTGAATCATGCTGAGCGAGCCCCTGACAGCTGGGCATCCTGCACACGGCCTTACAGGCAACGGAGGCTCCCAGGTCTCTTATCACAGGCTTCTGCTCACAGGTCCGAACCCCCCCCCCCACCCCCCGTCACAACCTCACACAGGACTGTGAGGGACTGGGACTGAGTCCTTTAGTTTAGAGACTTTGGAGGGACAGAGAATAAGGACAGTCATAGGCTTGTGGCCAAAGCAGTAGGAGGGGACTGAGTCAGTAGGACACAGAGCCAGAAGGAAGACCTGATAGACAAAGTGACCTGAGGAGATGGAAGAAAAGGACAGGAGAGGGGGGGTGGGGTGGGGTGGGGTGGGGGCCGATGGTGGGAGACAAGGGGCAGGAATGAGATCAAGGACAGAAGGCTGGGTTGTCAGGAGACTGTGGCTGCCATGGAGGGGCTGAAAGTCAGCTTATTTCCCAGGACAAGACCTGTGGGAGGAGGAGGACAGTGTGGGCCTGGTCAGCCAAACAGTGATGCTGTTAAAACCGGACCCACACC
>NW_005874017.1:0-2275 GCF_000147115.1 Myotis lucifugus | reverse complement strand
TCGTATCTTTGTGACCGGCGTTTCTTGATGCGGCTTCTGTGTCATTTCGGGCCTGGTGGTGCGTGGTGTGGTCTAGACTTGGCCATCTCTGCACAGAAGCCCGCGCTCTGAAGCGCCAGGGACCCGGAAGCTGAGGGAGAGTGTTATTAGGAGGCATGTCTAACTGTTTGAAGCATTTGCGACTTAGAAGAACCGTGGATTTGCAAAAATGGGGCATATTCTCAGCAAACCCTGTGTTGGTCCGGATTTTCAACAAAAAATAATCCCCAAAGTATTAAAGAAACAAAACACCCAGGGAAGCTAATGTTGGGCCCTACAGTCTCCCCTGGTGATGAAAGGGCGAGGATCTGTGTAATATTCAGCATCTCCGGGGGCGGCGCTGCTGTGCAGGCCGCTGAGTGTCATCTTCCTGCGCGAAGGCGGCTGTAGAGGTGCCCTGAGCAGAGGGGGGGTCTGCAGGGGAGGAGAGCTGCGGGCGGGACGGATGCAGGGACCACAGCTGCTGAGAGAGCGGACTCGCACCCCGGGACCCGCGGGGCGCTCTCTGCGCCTCGCTCGCGCCCCGACTCGCCACCGCCCCCCTCGGGTGGCGGCCGGAACAGCAGCGGGAGGAGGAGGTGCCACTGCCTTGGGCTGTGCTGTGAGGCTGGAGGGAGGATGGAGCCCAGCAAAAGCCTGGCCATGCCCCGAGGGCGGGTTTACCGGGAGCCTGGCGTCCAGGGAAAATCAGGAGCCGCCTGGGTGAAGCTGAGCAGAACCAAGACCTTTAAAAATACGATTGTTGTTAGAAATGAGGGCGGCTGACCATCGCCCTGGCTGGTGTGGCTACGCGCATAGAACGTGGGCTGCGGACTAAAGGGTCCGGGTTCGATTCCGGTCAAGGGCATAAGCCTGGGTTGCGGCTTGGTCCCCAGTGTGGGACCTGCAGGAGGCAGCCATGCAGGAGATCAACGATTTTCTCTCATCATGGATGTTTCTATCTCTCTCCCTCTCGCTTCTTCTCCGAAATCAATAAAAATATATTTAAAGAAAAGTGGAAAGAAAGACAGGAGGGCTGTTACACTTCAGGAAACTTGGTGCCACTGTTTTGATAAGGAGGTCTTGTGCCATAAACGCAGCACAGGGCACATGTTGAGGTTCTTACCGTCACCAGCAAAGGATTTGGGGGAGATACTGTGAACGTGAGCAAGCAATGCACACTGTGTCTCCCCAGAGCACTGTGACCGCACACACTTCTCTCTGCATCACACCGAGGGTCAGAGAAGTTCTCCTGATGGACACCGTGAGCACCAGCCAAGAGAAGCCGTGGACCCTTCCTAGGGGCTGTAGACTGAGGAGGGGACGCACAGCGGGTGGGGTGCCTGCCTCTAGTTCCACCCCCAGAGGCCCTGAGCAGAAATGATGGCTTCAAGAGGCCTTTTTTTCCCCTCTAATGTCTGTGATCATCAAACCAGCACCCACTCATTGTAAGCAATTTGCAAAGCAAAGGGAAGTTGAGGCAGCAAAGGATCCATCTAACCTCCTGGAGATGGTGACTTTTCATGTTATTTTTATTTGTTTAAAGGTTTTGTTTCCTTTGGAGCACACACACAGAAAGGTGCATGTAAAGAGCATCCACACACCCTGTACCCAAGCGCACCTGTGCGACCATTTCCCCACTCCCTGCCCAGCACCCATCGCTGTGATTGTGTGAGAGAAGGGCCTGGCGCCCTGTTACTGAAAGGTTTTCGCTCTCTGGGAGCGGGCTCCTCTGGACGGTGTGGAATCGTGTGGCTCCTGTCAGGAGTCTTCCTTCTGAGTTTCTTCAATGGCTTGAGGACGGCTTCATTCCCCAGACCCCTCTCATCTCCCACATTATCAGAAAGTCACTGAATGTGTCATTTCATGGCAAAATTAGACTATTTTAGACGTTGCTAATGTACGTTGTAGTTTTAATAGAAGTGATCAGTGAGCAGGAATTAAGGGCCAAGAGAATGTTCTCACGGGTGACAGTGTCCTCGTAACTGTGCAGGGTACCTGTCCTTTTGGTCGTAAGATCTGAAATCAGCATATTCTCTCTGTGTGTTTTGTGAACCATTGAGTCCATTTGGCGTCCTTTCAGGTCAGCTCCAGGTGACATCCCGAAAGGTGAGCGCACCCAAGGGCTGCCCTGACCACCGGGTATAGAATTCCAAGGAGAACACCCTTCCGTGTGGCAGTGACCGGAGATACTGCAGGCCCAGGAGCTTCTGCGAAGGCGAGACCAGCAGGTGGCAACCCATGCAGGACAGAACCC
>NW_005874016.1:0-18222 GCF_000147115.1 Myotis lucifugus | reverse complement strand
GCGAGAGGGAAGCCGCCGCGGCAGCGCCTCTGCTCGCAGGGGCCCCCGGGCAGCCCGGGGAGGGCGCCGTCCGCGCCCCGGACCTGGATTCTCTCTGGGACGATTTCTCCCGGAGCCTCGCCGGCGACCACCGGGAGCTGCTGGCCTTCCTCGCAGGCCCAGGGCCGGGGCTGCAGGCGGAGGCTCAGCACGAGCTCGACGTGGCGCTCAGGACCGTCATCCCCAAGAGGAGCCGGCGCTGCCCGCTCGCGGCTCCGCGGAGAGAGATGGTGGCGCGGGGTAAGGGTGTCTCCGATGGCGGGAGGCGTCCAGACCAACCGGCCGGCGCTGACGGGGCCAGGACAGACTCCCATCAGTCACGCACTGACAGTGGGAGGCGGCCCAGGTGGCTCCAACTCCTGGATTTGTGCCTGGGCGTGTTCAAGAGGGGGGGGGGGGCTGATGCATGTGAAACACACGGGGGGTTGTTAACTGGTGCAGGTGGCAGTTAGGTTCCTAAACCCCCCAGCCCCCCCCCCCCCACACATACACACACACACAGGCGGAGAGGCGGGGGTCGGCCCCTTCTTGAGGTGTGGGCTGGAAGATCGATTCTTTGTCGTCTTGCGATCCCTCAGGCAGGCACTTTAAAGGGGCCTGGGGTCGTCCCAGGGATGCAGCCCCGAGCTGCTGGAAGCCGTGTTAGCGTCTGTTGAGATGTCCATGGGCCAGCGTTGGGGCCAGTGGAGAAGGGCTCGAGGAGCCTGCTGAGCTGGGTGAAGAGCATGGCTAGACGCAGTTAGGTTGACACGCACTGGCTGAACCTCAGGTCGGTGGGAAGGCACATAAGGTGCCTGCGGGTCCAGTTCCTGCCCTGTCCTAGCGAGGTGGCAGGTTTGTTACTGTTCCGTGAGGGGCGCGTAGAAATGTGTGTCCTTAGCGCAGAGGATGGGGTGTGGACTGGGGGCGTCTGGAAGGCTTGGGGGAGAAGGGCAAGGCACAGCGGACGCGGACCCACAGGTAGGAGCGTAGCAGGTGAAGCGATGCGGGAAAGGCCGCTCCTGGAGGAGCTCGCTGAGCCGCCTCTGGCTCTGGCTGCGGGTCGCGGGGCCCTGCTCACGCTTGGGATCTCTGGCGTCCCCTCTGCGGCACCGCTTCCGCCTCCAGCTGGAGAACCCGGGCCTCCGCCTTCAGGGCTCACCCGGCCAGATGGAGCCCGCCTGTATCTCCCTCTCCTCCGTCTGTAGCCTGAACCACATCTGCCAAGTCCCCTCTTTGCCATGTAACACGTGTATGTAGTCACAGGTTCTGGGCGTTAGGGTGTAGACACCTTCAGGCCGTGGTTCTGTCTACATGCAGCAATACAGAGTGGCTGGTAGGTGTGTACCTCCCCCCCCAATACTGTGCCTCTGTGGCCCTAAGACTTCCAGGTGACCCCTCCTCCGGGAGGCCCTCCCCAGCCCTGTCCGGCTGGGGCAGGATAGGAGGTCTTCCAGCTTTTATCAACTTTCACATTTCACCTCTGCATCCTCAGATTGGCTTCACTGAGGAGAGGCCGGGCTGAACTTCTTTCTCTTCGTGAGTGTGGACCCTGAGAAAGCAGACACCTACTAAGAAGGGCTTCTTGTAGCTAACGGGGCTCAAATTAAAACACAAAAACAAACCAACAAAAACAGATCCTAGCAGCCATTTATAGGAGTGACTGTATTCTGACCAGTCAGGACAGTGCCTTTTGGACCAATCATACTGTGGAGATTTGGAGTCTTCATTTGTGTGGCGAGCCGGCACGGCCATGGCGTACTCAGCCCCCCGTTGGGCGCCTTATGTGCCGCGCCAGCTCAGCCAGGTTCGGTGAGCCTGAGAGGGGGCAGTGAAGGATGGAGAAAAGACAGACAAGAGAAGAAAGCTAGGTCTCGGTGGGACGCTGTCCTCTCTGATGGAGAGAGACAGTGCCACGGACTACAAGCCGTGTCTTTATTTTATAGCCAGATTCCATGAGGCAAGGTAAGGGCGTGGTCAAGATGTTTACAACATTCTCATGAGTTTCGATCCTACTCAACTACATGCACCTGAACTCTATCAAGCCCACATCACTCAGGCACGTGGGGCCACGTGTTCGGACCATAGGTTCAAGCTTACAACCACAGCTGTTGGCTATAATTGTGCTGGGAGGGCTCTGTCCTCCAAGCTGGGACTTGCACGTGGCAATGACAGGACTGTGCCCTCTCATTAGTCCGAGGCTTGAACCTGTCCAAACACTGTAGCCCCTCCCCACATATTTGCATGAGCCAAACACTATAGCCACTGCCCACACATTGGCATGAGGAAAGACCAATCGGGGACCAGGGGCGGAACTTCTGTCCAGATAAACCAGCTCCCGGTGGTATTGAAAGCCACTTTCCCCTTCCACGGAAGACACTTCTCCCTGCCTGAGCAGAAAGGAAAGCCAGCGCAGCCTGAGGCAGCTGGGAGCGGAGCAGAGCTGTCTCGTGGGGCAGGGCCTGGCCCAGGGCTGCCTCACCGCTGGGCTGGGTCACTACTGGGCGGTTTTGCACTGACCGTTTTCCTCCTCCGTTGTACCCCAAAGTGGGGATTGCTGCGGTGGACTGGTGCCAAGGACCCCCCACCATTGATTGCCATGCCGCTGGCGCTCCTGTCGCCCTGTCAGGGGGGTGAGGGCTCCTCCTGCTGGCACGGGTGGGCTCGAGGCCGCAGGGAGCAGGACAGGAGAGCCTGCCTGTCCTGGGCACCGTTGTCCGTGGGGTGGGAGCCTGGCAGACAAAGCCCAACACCCAGCTCGTTACTATTGCGAATGCAGCGTCTGTTAAGGCCGCTCTCATCTTCTCTATCGTTTCTTCCCCAGATGTCCTCAGGGGAACTGTCACATTTTTACCTTTGGAAGAAGATGACCAAGGCAGTTTGAAGGTTCAGATGAGCAACGTGTATCAGATTCAGCTCCGCCGTGGCCGTGAAGAATGGTGAGAGCTAAATATTGGCTCCTCCTCCAGTGCTGCTCCAGGCCGCTGCGCGACCCGGGCCAGGGAAGAGCTAGCTGAGGGGCTCTCAGGGTTAGGGCTTGTGCGAATTGCCTTCTCCTGGCGTTTCCACACGCTTTGTTCCAGCTGGTGCCTGGCCTGCGTGTGGTCACGGCCTGGTGGGAGTCGTGAGTCCCTCCGTCCCATGTAGCACTTACTAACAATGAGTTGAAGTAAACTCAGATCCCTTTGTTATTTTATTTCTTACAACTTGGTAATGGAGAGTGAGTATAAGTTTGTTTATTTCTTGCCAAGGCCTACGTGGTTTTAGATATAGTGGGTATTTAGTAAGCTTGTTAATGCTGTGCCAGGAGCTGGGCAGAGCGCGACAGCACAGGTGGGAGCCAGGACCTGGCCGTGTTCTGGTGCCGGAACACACCGTGGGCAGAGGGGCCTGGGAACTGCGCGGGGCCTGCGAGTGTGCCCGTACGCTGCGCTGAGCTCGCGGCTCTCGGGCCAGCAGATCCCTGCTGAGCCAGCGCACTCACGTGTGAGTAGCCGTGTGGGAGGTGTGAAGCGCAGCAGGGCCAGGCGTGTCCGTGGGCTGTGGCGCCTGTGGCCGGTGCTGCAGTCGCAGGGGGAGCGTGGTTCATGGCCTAGCCTCCGGCGGGCTGGTGGGGGTTTAACAGTGTTGGCAAGAGAAGTGGAACTCTTTCTGCTTAAGTGTGTTTTTCTCTGTCAGATGAACATTCTGTAGCGTGTTCCCGGTGGTTTTGTGTTTGGGTAAAATATTTGGTAACTTAGCTGTCTCCTCGCTCCTTTGTTAGATAAACAGGTAACTTAAAAAGAACTGAAACCAGCTCTGCTTATTCGTGTTTCTCTTATTTTTAAAGGTTCATATCTGTTTTGATTTTCTGTCCAGAAAGATGGCAATCGGATGGGACTGTGTATCCCAAACCCGCCTGGCTTGGGCGCGAGCTGCCGGCCAGGCTGGCCCGGTGGTCTGTGGCGAGCGAGAGCAGTGGCTTCAAAAGCACCCTGTCCCTCCTCCCCATCCTCAAGTACAGCCACACCTACCAGGAGCTCAAAGACAAGTACAAGCACATGGTCCAGGTAATGCTGGGACATTGACCACGTGCGCAGGTGGGACCGCTCCTGGGCGCGTTCCCGCTCCCCCAGGTGCAGACACTGTCAGGGCGCCCGCCTGACCTTGCGCAGCTGTGCCCTGACGTGCTTAGGGCTGCAGACCACAAAAACGGCTGCAGCTGTATCGTGGAAAGCAATGTATTTACTTTTTGGCACATGACTAAGTTTTCCCCCAAGAAAACAAACGGGAAATACTAGTATTTAATTTTAAATAATTGAACATTAAATTAATTACTAAATCACCATAATTCTCTGGTTTGAACTTAAACGTATTTTAAGAAAATATATGAAAGTTAAAGTACAAAAGTACATCCTTACAAAAAGGAGGTAACTTTTGTAACGTGTCCTTAACTTTCTAAGAAGTAGAAAGCAGGTAAGGACAAACACAGGTGTTCACATGAAGCTTAACACATTGCGTACCGCATAGAAATCTCTAAGACATACGCCAGGGACCGCACGTTTTTGGGCAAACTGCATGTTATTTAAATCATCATAATGCACTTTAGGTGTTGTTTTTCAATAATTATAACATTTTCATTTTCAAAAACAAACAATTAAAGTTCCTAGTACTTTTTTTAACGTACGGTACTGCGTAAAACATTTTCCTCTATGAAGAGGGACCAAACAAAATTTACATAAGTATCTAGATTCGCTCCTTTTTCCATGGGCGTGAAAAACGAGAACACTCGTGAGCGGTCCTTAACAGATGGCCCTCGAAACACGAGAAAACTCCTGAGCGGTGCGAAATGTGGTAAGAAGTACAGCATCATTAGGGAGTTGAGCCTGCTTTTTACTCTTCCCCGTTCACATCTCCCTCCCTCCTTGAAGTAGCTGCGACCTGTCATTTCCGTGTGCCTTGTGCTGTCAGTCACCTGTCGCTGTGTGACACAGCACCCGGCCCCGGCTGGGCAGCACCCTTCCTGCTGAAACGTGTACAGGGTCTGGAGCCCAGCCACGGAGTCCTGGGTTGTCATGTTAACTGCGAGTAAGGTACCTTCTCGGGGGCTTTCATGCTCTTCCAGTTTTAGATGGTTTGTCCCGACCGTCCGGCCCACCCTGCTCTGACTGGAACAGAAATTGGGATGTTGAACATCAGCCATTGCCTTTTCATCTTCTGCCAGATGCCTGTTCTGCGCATTGTTGTTGTTGTTTTTTGTTTTGTTGTGTTTTTTTTAGAGACAGAGAGAGGAAGGGAGAGGGAGAGAGAGGTAGAAACATTGATGATGAAAGAGAATCATCAGTTGGCTGCCTCCTGCACCCCCCTACTGGGGATTGAGCCAGCACTCTAGGCATGTGCCCTGACCGGGAATCGGACCCGTGACCTCTCAGTGCATGGGTTGATGCTCCACCACTGAGCCACACTGGCCAGGCCGTTATGCACATTGTTCATGTTAATAATGAGACCCCTGCTTGCACATCCAGGGGTCATCCTGTGGGGTGGTTGAGTTTATTCCTGCTTTACAGACAGGGAGGCAGGGACAGAACAGCTGGGAGGGACGGTCAGTCCCTGCAGACCGAGGGAGCACTGGTCCTGCCCCGGCTCCTTGGCTCCCCATCCACCTCGCTTCCTTGCTGCTCATCCTCATCTGAAGAAGGGCCAGGCTGCTAGCTGAGTGTCCTGAGGTGCCCAGGGCCTCCTCTAGTTATCTGCGTGCCTCGTCTTTACTGCGAAACCTGCCTGGGATGGCCTCGCTCTGGCGCGTCCTGTGCACGGACACGGTTCTGGGTGTCTGTACACAGATGTCTCACTGCCAGGGCCTGTGAATTTCTGCCTTGGGAACAAGTTTATGTTTTAAATGTTATTGCGTCATGAGTCCAGTGTGACTTACGCCTTGTGGCTGTACTAAGTGTTGAGACATGGTGGAGGCGGAGAATGACGTGTGTCCTCGGGGACTTTTTCAGGTGTGGCCTGAAGTGACTGATCCTGAGAAGTTCGTGTATGAAGACGTGGCTATTGCTGCCTACCTGCTGGTAAGGACGCTCCTGACCGAGCGGACGGGCGTGGGGGAGGGGCCTGGCAGGGGCTGCCAGACCCCCGCTTAGGGTGCTCACCCCTGGGCAAGGCTGGTCGCACACGAAACGTTCACTTTTACTAGTAACTTGCCCGAGGGTCGCAGCGGGTGCGCTGGGCAGCCTGCCTGGGACTCAGGCTGAGCAGCGCTTCCGTGGTAACAGGTGCTAGCGGAGCGCTGGGCGCCCGCTGAGGACGCGCCTTCCGCCCAGGCTCGGGTCCTGGCTGTGGGCGTTCCTGACCGGCTTCTCCCCACCTGCGTGTGGACGTGCCCTGCCTCGCTGCTCTTGGTTTCTTACCTGTAAAGTGTTTAAACTAGGCATCCTCCAGTTTCATCGCAACCGTAATTCTTAGTCTCTTTAGAAATGGCATGGTTTTGTTTGATTATCGTTGTGCACAAAACTTGAAAGAACACAGAGAAAGCAGGAAGGAACTACTCTCAGGCTGCCCAGGGACAACCCCTTTAATGTGGACTTGCTGGCAGGAGGGAGCCCTGCCGCACGCAGCACCACCCGCGCCCACCCACCCGCACCTGCCCGCCTGCGCAGAAGCCCGGAACCTCAGAGAGGCCTCCCACCCGCTCTGAGAGTGCCAGTCGTCACGTGGGGCTGGTGTCTGAGTTTCCGGGTTAGAGTGACTTACACACAGACTTTGTGTTTTCTATTAGGTCCTATGGGAAGAAGAGCGAGCCGCGCGGGGCGTGACAGCGAAGCAGTCCTTTGTGGACCTGGGCTGCGGAAACGGCCTCCTGGCACACATCCTGAGCGGGGCGGGGGTAAGGGGGCCTCGGCGCACATCCTGAGCGGGGCGGGGGTAAGGGGGCCTCGGCTCACATCCTGAGCGGGGCGGGGGTAAGGGGGCCTTGGCGCACATCCTGAGCGGGGCGGGGGTAAGGGGGCCTCGGCGCACATCCTGAGCGGGGCGGGGGTAAGGCGGGCCCGGGGCCTGGCGGCGCCTTTCCCAAAGTGTCCTCACGCCCGGCACAGGCTCCCTGAGCGCTTCCGGTGCTACCGAGGCGAGCGGCCTGCCGTGGGCACGGGCTGGCGGCCATGGCGTGTTGCCGGGCAGGCTGTGCACAGGAAGGGCGGTGTCAGGGAGGTGCTCTGGGGGCAGGCGCGCCAGGAAACGTCAGGCTTCAGCAGCACAGGTGTTGCTGTTGGATGTTTCCTGCAGGAAGCCCACCGTTTCAAGGCCTCGGAGGGGCAAGGGCAGGGCTTCTGCCTCGAGAGGCTGGAGTCCAGCGCAGGACGGCCCGGGCACTACGCTGTGAGCCCGCGGGGCTCGCTGGCCGCCACTGCCTGGTCAGTGAGGTGCAGGCGGTGGCACTTAGCACTGGCCACGGCACCCACCCCACTCCTGCCACATCTCTGCCTGCCCGGCGAGTCCAGCGCGCTAGGACGGTCACCTGGTCCCCCGGCGCAGCTGGCTGGGCTCAGCAGCCTCACACTCAAGAGTCAGCTGGGATTGGAAGCCCAGTGCTGACCCCAAGGCTGACGTCTGTCCACCGCAGCCTCTGCCTTGCGGGTCAGACATGTTTGTCCTCCCGGTGGGGCTGGGACGGGGCTTGTAGCTTGTACTCCCTGAGCTGCTTAGAAGAGTAACCGATACTGTAAACAGGTCGCTGTGCGTTGGCCCGTTCGGTGGTGACCCGGAGGTGGTGGGTGAAGACGGGGGGGGGGGGGCGGGTAGGGGTGTGAAATGCGGGTGCCTGTGAGGGCTCGAGTGTGGTCCCGGAGTGCGGTCGCTGTGTGCCCGGTGCCAAGCCACCAGGATGGGCTTGGGGCGGGGGTTGAGGGATGCGAGCTGGACCAGGAGCCAACTGAGGTCTGAACCCGACGGCCGAGGTGCCTCCCTTTCCAGGCCCGTCTCCTGGGCTCCAGCTAGGGCTGCTCCTTCACCCCACCCTGTCCCCTTGCTGAACCCGCAGAGCTGCTCCTTCACCCCCACCCCCATCCCTGTCCCCTTGCTGAACCCACAGAGCTGATCCTTCACCCCACTCCTGTCCCCTTGCTGAACCCACAGAGCTGCTCCTTCACCCCCATCCCCTCCCTTTGCTGAACCCACAGAGCTCCTTCACCCCACTCCTGTCCCCTTGCTGAACCCACAGAGCTGCTCCTTCACCCCACTCCTGTCCCCTTGCTGAACCCACAGCAGGGGCCGCCGGTGCCTGGCAGGGGCGCGTCTACATTCTGAGAAACTGAGCTGTCGCATCCAGGTGTCGCGTGGGTCCCTGTGCTTTCCGCTGACGGCCGTACTGCGGGCTGTCACTCGTCCTTGCTCATCTGTTTTGGTGACAGAACTTAACCTGCGTTTTCTGACACTCAGCATCCAGGCAGAGGGCTTGATGTCCGAAGAAGGAAGCTCTGGGACGTGTATGGGCCGCAGACGCGCTTAGAGGTACTGGCTTGTTCGTGCCCTGCCTCCCCGTGGCCGTCCCCTCGTCACGGCTGTTTGCTGAGTGTGTTTCTGTGTGCAGCCCAGTCGTGCTGCCCACCCGTTCACACCGACCCGATTCACCTGAGGTTTAGGAAAAGGTGAACGTTTGGATTTTTCAAAGCCTCTTGTGCAGCTGGAGAGGATGCTGGCCTCTGGGGCTGGAGGCGTGTCCCTGCGTGGGGCCTGCCGTGGGGACCACATCTTCCGTGGTGCTGGGAGCTGCCGGGGGCAGAGGGCAGCTGGTGAGGGCCAGGCGAGGGTGGTGAAATGAACCTGGGCTGGGCCCTGTGGAGCTGGCAGCCGCTTGCTCTCAGCCGTCTGGTAGCCGGGTCCAGCCCGTGACCGTGGGCTGAAGTTCCCAGGTCACTCCATCCTCCGCCAAGAGCCGCTGGTGCTGGTGCCCACGAGAGAGCACCGTCTCCTGAGGGCGGAGGGCGGCCCCGCAGCAGCGCCCCTAGCAGCTGAGTAGCGCTCTGGTGTGTGGTGCTCGCACGACGATGACATTGCCTAGCGACACGTTGCTCAGGACACGTTTTGTTGTTATAACAAAAGTAGGGGGCAGTGTGGCAGCCAGGACCTCTCCCGGCGCTAGCTCCCTGCTTTGAATGAGGTCTCGGGCACATGGTTGCATTTGGGTTTTCTCTGCCTCCCTTTCTTGTAGAAGTCGAGGGTGATGCTGCAGACATTGTCTCATGTGGATGCTCTGCTCGTGTACAGGGTTGTGTTTGCTTGTGTAGTCCCACATCCTAACACATTGAAACGTTTTAAACTCGGGTCTGAAGGGGTCTGAGTAACACGGTTGAGTTCAAAATTCCCCGCGTCCGCAGGCCAAGGGCAGACTCCTGCCTGCGGGTGAGAGGGGCAGGCAGCAACAGGCCTTGGTCCGAGCCAGGACGGTCTGTTGAGCACAAAGGCTGGTGTTGAGAGCCCTTAAACCGTAAAAGCAACCCCTCGAGCTTAACTTCAGAAACGGCCGGGATGTCATCATGCCCGTCGGGGTAAGAGGAGGTACCAGCATACGCCGGGGCTCAGGGCATTGGCACGTGCGGCAGCTCACGCGGCCCCCGTGGCGCCCTGTGTGTGTGTGTGTGTGTGTGTGTGTGTGTGAGTGAGTGAAGAAGCGCATTTTCAATGGTCAAAAGGAGACTCGCCCGAGAACAGCGTTGGTTTCTCTAGTGATGGCCCTGGAAGAGCCAGTATTTCGTGCCCGTGGGGCCGACCGCAGGCAGGGCCGTGCAGTCCTCACTCCTGGTCCTGGTCTCACCTTCTACCCAGGAGCTCAGAGCGCTGAGCCCTGCCGGGCGGGGCAGTGCTTCTGCGGGGCCCGCCCACCTCTGCCTCAGCTCTGCATTCACTGACCGGCCTCCGGGTCTTCCTCTCAGGAAGCTGCCATCACACCGAGTGACGAGACCCTCTTCCCTGACGCTGATTGGCTAATCGGGAACCACTCCGATGAGCTGACCCCGTGGATCCCTGTCATCGCGGCCAGGTGAGTGGAGAAGCGCAGTCGGCAGGCGCCTGGCTGGGCTGCTGGTGCCTGAACCTCGCTGGGCAGCAGTAGCCCCAGTGCACGTGGCCCTTGAGCACTGACGTGCAGCTGGTTCAGCTTGTTGGAATGAGATGAGAATATCGGGTAAATCTAGAATTCCATCTAGTTTACTACTTGAAATATGGGGCCAGAGAAAACTGTGGCTCACACGCTGTTCTGTTGGACAGTGATGATCAAAACATTCCTTCTATGATATTTATATCCAGTGGTGAAAGATGTGTCATTTTTTCTGGAAGATTTTTTTGCTTTTTGCTATTTTTTTTTTTATAAGAGGAGGGTTTATCTTCAAAGGAAAACCTGTCGGTGCACAAACAGGTGGCAGCAGTCACGTCTGTCTCTCCAGCAGCGTCATGCATGTCAGATGGCGCTCACCTGTGTCAGAGGAGACCTTTAGGCGCCGGTTCCTGCTGCCTGTTCTCCAGCAGCTTGTGAACCGTGCCAGCTCTCGGTCTTGCCCGCGCTGTGCCCGCCTCCCATCCCCGCTGCCTTGAGATCTTGGTGCCCTGTACTCGGTGCGGGTGCGGGTGGCAGAGCAGCTGGAGTGGGAAACCCTTGTGTGGGAGTCTCGCTGCGTGTCTCACTGGGAGATCCGGGGGCTGCACTGTTTCCGGGAATCTCACTGGGGAGGCTGTGCTTCACTTTTTATGTAAAATAAAATGCGCCAGCAGCAGGCGTCTGTTTTCTGATCCACGACTGCCACGTGGCCCTCTGCTGAGGGTTTAATGAATGGCCACGTGGCCTGCTGAGGGCTCTGTAGTGAATGGCCACGTGGCTGCCTGCTGAGGGCTCTGTAGTGAATGGCCACGTGGCTTTGGGCTGGGTTTTCTCTGATGAACCTGCTGAAGACTCTGGTGTCTGCTTGTGGGTGTTTGAAGGTCCTCCTACCGCTGCCGTTTCTTCGTCCTCCCCTGCTGCTTCTTCGACTTCGTTGGAAGGTACCGCCGGCGGCAGAGTGAGAAGACGCAGTACCGGGAGTACCTGGATTTCATCCGGGAGGTGGGGTCGGCCTGCGGCTTCCACGTGGAGGAGGACTGCCTGCGGATCCCTTCCACCAAGCGCGTACGTCCAGCCCCTGGTGCCTGGCGGGCGGCGGTGGCGCTGAGGGGAGGGCTGAGGGCCAGGTTGGAGCCGTAAAGGACACCGGTGTTGGGAAGGAGGGTGTTCCCGAAGGCGCCGTGCCAAGCGCACACGCGGTCATCGCTGGGGCTCCGGCGTCTCCACCCTCCCTCCCCGGGGCAGGTGTCCGCGGGGCCCATGCGGAGACCTCTTGGCCTGGGCAGTGTTGTCTGAGGCTCAGCACACTCAGTTCTGAGTCCTGGATTCGCGAACAATTGGCTGACGTTAAAGGCTGTTTAGAAGCTCAGAACTGTTCAAGGTTTTCTTATTCAGAGCCTCACCACTTCAGATTTACCTGCAATGTGATTGGCCAGGGCGCCCTCCTGTGACTGCCAGGCGGTCAGGACCGTGTCTTGGAGGCGGCGCCCACCGGGTGGTGGGAGGGCCCCCGCGGCTCCGGGTGCTCACTGCTCAGTCCACCCGTGTTTCCTGTAGGACTCGTCCTTCTCTCACTCACCCCCTCGTCGGGCAAGTCAGTGTCTTCTGAGGTTAGAGGTGCTGCAAACTGAGGTTTGGGTCGTGTGGGTGGGCACGAGGGTCCCACAGTTTGATTTTTTATTACTTGTTCCCCTGCATTTGTAGGCACCTCAGACTATTCCCTAATCTCTCAGCCTCGGTGCCTTGTGACGGTGGTTTGGGATCAGATGCAGGAGTGGATGCGCACTCAGCGGGCTGATCCTGCGCCAGGCGCCCGTTTCGCACAGGGACGCGCCTGCCCGTGGCCACACGCGCTGCAGGTGGCGGAGCTGGGCACTGGAGGGGCTGCGATTCCTCACGTTCGCTTTCTCGCCTCGCCTGTCGCCTGGCTTTGTAGTTGGTGCCCAAGGAGGAAGCACAGACGCTGTTGGGCAGCGTCCCTGGACGGCCTGGCGCCAGGGGCTCCGAAGGGCAGGTGGCCTTGGTGGGCAGGCGCGAAGGAGGGAGGGAGGAGCCAGGTGGAGCATCTGCGCTGGACTGAGACCGATATAAAGACGGCTCCTCCTGTCGCTCCCCGAAAGCTCTTAGGGTGACCTTCAGGGACTGGGAGTGGAGGGGGGCTGACGTGGGCGCAGTGTCTCAGGTGGGTGCCCTTGGGCACAGTGATGCAGCTCTCGGTCAGCACGCAGACGTCTGTTCGTCCCGCGCAGATCTGAGCACGTGCGTCCTCCTGGGCTTCCGCTGCTGCTCACGGTCAGGGCGCGGGCCCTGTGGTGCGTGGAGGAGGCTTTCTCTCCCGAAGGAGAGCGGCTGCTGCTCACGGTCAGGGCGCGGGCCCTGTGGTGCGTGGAGGAGGCTTTCTCTCCCGATGGAGAGCGGCTGTTCTGTGACTTGCGCTCCTGAGCAGGACCGAGGGTGCTGAGCAGGAGGTGACTCCCCTTCTCGCGCAGGTGTGCCTCCTGGGGAGATCCAGGACCTACCCGAGCGCCGCAGAAGCCTCCGTGGACCAGCAGAGGACCCAGTACATCAGCCGCCGCCGGGGCTGCCCTGCAGGCCTCTCTGCCCCGGGGCCTGCCCCCACCCCGCCCCAGGCTGAGGCTGGCAGCGTGGGCGTGGACTGCTGCCCCTGCGGTCCTCCCGACGGTCCTGGAGCCCTGGAGGCTGGGGCTGAGGGACGCTGGCTGCCCGGGTTTCACCCCCGAGACAGAGCTGAGCGCGTGAGGAACTGCACCGCCCTCCCCAGGGAGTTCGTGGACCAGGTGGTTTTGCAAGTGGCAAACCTGTTGTTGGGCGGAGAGCAGTTAAGCCCAGGAAGTCCTCGCGGCGGGAGTCCACAGACCTGGAACCGAGGAGGTAACGCTCTGCGCTCCCAGCCATTGGCGGCATCGGGCAGCGCCGCCCTCCTGTGTGCGGCCGGTGGGGGGTTTGTGTGTGAGACGGCGATGGCAGGCAGGCTGCGTGCGAGCTCAGGCCTGGTTCCCTGGGGGTCCCGCTGGCAGACGGAGAGGCGGGCGGGCCCGTTGGGACACTGGGCCCTCACGGGCCTTCCCAGACCGCCGGTCTGAGGCCTGTCCCAGCAGCACACGGTCACTGGTGCCGGCGGGACTCTGACGAGTGTGGTGGGTTTGTAATTCTCTGGGCGGGAGGGCGTGTGCCTGACTGTCCTCGCAGGAGGGTGCCCTGTCCAGCCAGTGGCGTCCGAGGGCGGGGGGCCCAAGTGTGAGCCCCGATTGTCTTCCTAAAGTTGTTCCCATGGTCACAGGTCCCAGGCTGCTGGGAAGGTTTCCCTGCTGCTCTTGTGCCCGCAGGCATCTTGGACAGCCACCAGGGGGCGCTGTGGAGCTGACTGTCCACCAGCCAGAGTCCTGCCTGAGGTTTGGGGTCATGAGGAAATTGAGGACCCCTCTCCCCCTCAGCCTGTCAGGACGGCCCCCCGGCTGGCCCCACGGGTGGGACAGGCCCGGGAGGAGGGATCCTGGGTCCTCCACCCTCCTGCTCTCCCTCAGCCACGAAGGTTGTCACAGTCGAGTGTCTCCATCCTTTCACTCCCTCCCGTCTCGTGTCCTCGTGACGCAGCACCCCCCCCCCCCACACCCCCCGTTGAGCATGTCCCCTCTCCAGAGTCACCGCCCCTCCTGGTGTCTGATCAGGACCCCGGCAGCCCTCGCCAGCGTGGCCTGGCCCAGGTGGCTGTGTGGCTGCAGCAGCCCAGGGTGCCACGGGGTGTTCTGTGGGTACAGCCACCTCCTAGGGCAGTGATGGCGAACCTATGACACGCGTGTCAGAGGTGACACGCGAAAGCTAATTTTTTTGGTTGATTTTTCTTTGTTAAATGGCATTTAAACATATAAAATAAATATCAAAAATATAAGTCTTTGTTTTACTATGGTTGCAAATATCAAAAAATTTCTATATGTGACATGGCACCAGAGTTAAGTTAGGGTTTTTCAAAATGCTGACACGCCGAGCTCAAAAGGTTCACCATCACTGAGCTAGGGGTGCCCCACTGAGGGAGCCAGGGTAGAGGAAGGCAAGCTGGGTGGGCCCAGAGCCCCAGTGCACTGAAGACGGGAGTTGGACCTTCGTTCCAGGATGGCGCTTCCCTTGGGGGTCCTTCGGGAACCTGGGGGTGCCTCCTAGTGAGCAGGACAGGCTCTCTCCCAGCCCAGGAGGAGGGGGGCTCTAGTTATCACTCCTCAGCCCCCCCCCCCCCGGAGATGTCTGGGAGCCGGGGAGCCATGCTCCCCAGGGCTGTCTGAGGCTTCAGCTCCCTGTCGGCTGGGGAACATGCTCCCGTGAGGGGGAGCCTGACCTTGGCCTCAGCCTCCAGCCCCCCCACAGGCAGCCTTGCTCTCCTGGTCACTGGGATTAGTGACGGCCAGCCCGCCCCAGGCCTGGGCCCTCCATGCCTGCACTCTGTGACATGAGTGGTCTGTCCCAGGACCTACCTGGTGCAGGCCTGGGGCTCCCCCTGCAGGCCTGGCTGAGGGGCACGTGGGAGCTGGGGCAGGACTCAGTGGGAGGGACGAGGGCGGCAGAGTGGAGCTGCGTGGCCGGGGCCGGGCTGCATGTGAGGGTCAGCGCGGGGAGCTCATGGGGCAGAGCCGGGAGGTGGGGGCTTTCCGGGCCAGTGTTCCATTCCCCGTGGGTTCCCGCGTTCTCCGGGCGGGTGGAGGCCGGTGAGAGTGAGGCTTCGCAGGTGGGGTTATCGCCGCTGCTGACCTTGTCGGGAGGCTCGGCTCCTGGGCTCAGCTGCAGGGCAGGGCCTGACGGGCAGCACAGGGTGGGCCTGGTGGGGAGCACAGGGTGGGCCTGCGGGCAGCCAGCTCTGGCAGCACGGGGCGGCCCTGCCACTAGTTCAGCAGGGGTGTAGACTAAAGCACGTTAAGTCTAAGCATCTGTGGTCCCTGCTGACGTGCGTGAGGGATTTGAGTTCACGGGAGGCTGGTTCTGTGCCCATGGGACAGGGACAGGGTGTGATGGCCCTTTCCTGTCGTTGGGGGACCCCTTTTCAATAGCGAGCCTTTCCCTGGCGGAGGTCGCGGGCCAGCTGGACCAGGAGACCCTGCGGAGGCTGAAGCGGGAGTGCGGCGGCCTGCAGACGCTGCTGCGGAACAACCACCAGGTGTTCGCAGGTGAGCAGCCGTGCCTCCCGCCCTGCCAGGCTCACCCCGCTCCTCCCGCGTGGCTATGGCCTGCCGCTCGTCTCTGTGGGCTGTCTCCTCCCCAAAGCCACCTGCCCCGCCCGGTCCTGCCTCCTCCAGGCCCCAAGTCCCCAGGTCCCCAGGTGCTTCTGTCACACGTCCTCCTGCACTTGTCACACCCCCACCCCAGCGAGGCCATGAGCTCCCTGCAGGCGGGGCCGCCGGGCCCCACGGCTGTGGTGCTGCAGGAGGAGGCTGAGTGTCCCGGAGGGGGCACACCCACCCGACCCCTCCCCCCTGGGTCGCCCACAAGGCACCATCTCGGGGGCGAGCTGTCCCGTGTGTGCTGTGCTGGAGGCTGCAGGCCAGGGTGAAGGCCTCTGTCCTGTGCCCAGGACCTGGCGGAGGAGGCTGCCCCCTCCGGGCGGGTCCCACAGCAGGACAGGCGCCTCAGGCGGGGTCTGTGGGAAGGAGGTGACAGGGGCCTTTCCAGAGTGAGGGAGGCCGGGTTGGAGTTTGTCCACGGGTGCTGGCCCGTGCCAGGCCCAGCTGGGTGCACATGCTGGGCCCAAAGGTCTTGGTCTCACTGGGGTAGATGCTGCCCCTCGGGCTGGGAGGAGCCGGAGGAGGCCCCTGAGCTGGCCGTCCTGCCCCACTGAGCTGGCTCGGCTGCCTGGGATCGCTCTGCGTTTCGCAAGCTCAGTCCGGGAGGCTCGCTGAAGCCCTTCTCTGTGTCCCACGCGTTTTTCTGTTTGGTTTCATGAACAGCATCTTTTTTCCGTTAGAAGCACGCATGCGTCTGACTGCTGTCATGTGCAGTGTACGTGGGGGGCGCTTTTATTTTTGGAAACGCTTCTGAGTAGGAGGCCGGGGTGGAGTTGGAGCAGGCAGCCATGCGTCATGCGAGAGCTATGCCTGAGCCGGTCTGTGTGCGGGCTGCTGAGCTGTGCTCTCCATCACGTGTGCGGACGGAGGTGTCCGCCTTGGTGCCAGGTGCCAGGGCTGTGACACGGAGGGCCGTGCAGGTGTGAGGGTGGTGCCCACTCCATCCCTGAGCCCCCATGGCCGGTGCACATTGGTCAGCACGCAGTCAGGACGCTGTGGCGGGAGCGTGGAGCCGGCCCTGGGGGCGGTCGGCATGCGGGGCTCAGTGCTGCGCTCGTGGCCTTGAAGGTGCCCGTGCAGCTCAGAGACGGGGACGTGCCGAGGCTCTAAGAGGGGCGGGCGGGACTGGCAGCCCAGGTCCAGACGGACCAGAGCCCGGGCTCCTGCGCACGCACGTCCGGGAGCTGTCCGCAGGGCTCTCCCGGGGACCTTCAGCCCCACCCTCCGCGCTCGGGTTAAGGTAATGTCTGGTCAGAAACGGCGGAGGCGGCGCACAGCAGCTTTTCTGTGCTAGTCAGGCTCGGGGCTCACACACGAGGGAGGAAACGTTCAGAAATGTCGGGGCCCGTCCTCAGAGTGCGGGGCCCATCCTCGGGGTGGGGGGCAGTATGCTGCATCCCGCCAGCCTCAGCTGCCCCCATCCCGCTCCCGCTGTCGTCAGCGCCCTCTCCCCAGGCCTTGGAAGTCCTGGCTGGCCCTGGCCCCGAGGGTCCTCTTCACTGCCCTGCAGGCCTGACCTCTGCAGGCTGCTCCATGCCCGGCTTCGGCCCCTGTGGCCACCCCACATTTCTCGTGAGCCTGTCCAGGCCAGAGGGGCTCCTCACCTTTTTGAGGTGCACACCCTGGGGGTCTGGGAGTCTTGCCTCCACACACACCCAAGGGGTCCCGCTCCCACGGGCGGGCATGTCATGTTGTGCGGCACCGGGAGGTATGCTATGGACACGGTGACGTTTCCTTGACGGGAGCTTTCAGGGGAAGAAGGCCAAGGTCAGAGTCCTGGGGAGGCCCGAGCGCCGGCCACAGGAGGCACCCCTTCGCGGCGGGAGGGAGTCCCCTCTGCCTCCTTGCCTGGGCTCCCCAGTGGGCGTCTGTGCAGAGCGAAGTCGAGCTGGAACTCAGTGCAGGTCTCAGGGCCAAGGGCCAGGCTTTCTCAACAGCCCTGCACCTCCCAGCCCGTCGCCGGGTGCAGCTTCCAGGGGAACCGGGACTCACTTGGCTGCTTGGCCTCGTTTCGAGCGGCGTTTCTGCTGAGCTCACGGTTCTTGGAGGAAACGGCCATGTGCAAGCTGGGGTCTCGGCTGTGTGGGGGTGTAGGGCACCAGCTCAGGAGGTCCCCCTGGCGGCACAGGGCCCTCCCACCCGCTCCCATCTGCAGCCCCACCCCTGCTGACTGCTGGGAGCGGCACCCTCATTCACCTTGGGGGGCTCTGGCTGCAGGGCCCTGCGGCTGCCTTCTGCCCGCTGGGAAGGCCCGCCAGCTGCGGCGCTGGCTTTCTCCTTTCCATATGGACGGGTGAGCCTGGAGGACCCGGGTCCTGCACGCTACGGCGGTCACAACGCTTACGCCGTCACACCGGGCCTCAGCCTGGTCCCCTGCAAGCCCGTCCCCCATCCTGCCCCACCGTCCCTTCTCCCATCACCGCGTGAGATCTCAGCCCTTGTCCCTCTGGGCGCTGGCGGGCCGGGCTCTGTGGGAGCTCTGGGCTCAGGTGAGTTGAGGGACTTGCCTGTTGACTTCCCGGCTGTGTCTGTTCAAACCGCAGTTCTGAACGGGCGAGTGCACTTTCGAGACTGGAGGGAAGAGAAGCTGCAGGAGGAGAAGCAACCGGAAGCCAGGTTCTATTCCGGTCAAGGGCATGTATCTTGGTTGCGGGCACATCCCCAGTGGGGAATGTGCAGGAGGCAGCTGATCGATGTTTCTCTCTCATCGATGTTTCTAACTCTCTATTCCTCTCCCTTCCTCTCTGTAAAAAAATCAATAAAATATATTTAAATAAATAAAAAAAAATGAGTCTGCAGGATAGAAAAGTCCAACTTAAGACTCGCTGCCCACATATGCTGGTC
>NW_005874015.1:0-18252 GCF_000147115.1 Myotis lucifugus | reverse complement strand
TGGGGAGAGCACCATCCGCTGCACCAGTGACAGTCGAGGGAACGGGATCTGGAGCAGCCCTGCCCCTCGCTGTGGACATCCAGGTCAGTACATACTATGCCCCGTCCCAAATGGCTCCAGAAAT
The DNA here is from genome assembly GCF_000147115.1 of Myotis lucifugus. Taxonomy (NCBI): domain Eukaryota; kingdom Metazoa; phylum Chordata; class Mammalia; order Chiroptera; family Vespertilionidae; genus Myotis; species Myotis lucifugus. The sequence goes on along the minus strand of NW_005874015.1, from coordinate 18,128 downwards.
ATCTAAAACAGATCTTCTAAAATCTTCCAATTACAGCATCATGCTAATTTGTGCACTTGACACAATTAAATGCAACATCGGTTATAAATGATTTTAAGATGTGTTAACACATAGGAGTCTGATGACGTTTGTTGCTAGAGAGTTGGTGAAAAGAGAAGATGGTTGGCGGTAGTTCTAATTATAACCAGCATTGGAAGAAAAATGTTTTCAAAGCATAAAAATTGAAAGCAAATACCTATGGGCCTTAACTAGCATAAGTTATGCCATGTATAGTTTTTGGAGGGGAGCACAGGTCAGTAGAGAATAAGGCCAGGCAAAATCACTTTTTATTACCCATTTGGCCCAAGATCCCTGTGCATTCTCTGTGAAAATGGAGCTGCATTATAGACAAACTACATAGATTGCTGTAGCCAATTTGGGCTAAGCTCTACATTAAAATAAGGCTTATTTGCTCCTTTGCCCCCAGTTATTTTAGTTGTTGAAATCTTCTCAGTTTGGTGCAAAGAAAACACAAAGGAAAATGCAAAAAATAGAGTGTTAATTTCTGGATAAGTTTTCCTAAGATACCCAACCCCCTGAGACATCAACCTTGAGCAAGTGAATACAGGAAGGAAAAAATAAATTTGTTAGAGGGACATTATTTTCTGACCCACCTGGGAAGCTCTGAAGAGGAAAGGAACAAATCTAAAAAGGAAAAGGACCGTGTGGCTAGTCACTCAGAAGTCATTTTGGCCCTACTCTCCTCCTCCCTCACCATAGCTTCAATCTGGGAGGCACTTAGAAGCTTGTTTACCAGGGTAGAGACCTGGTCCATAGTTACTGAATCGATAGCGAGAAACAATCTTCTCTTAAGTTTTATGATTATTTTTTTCATTAGAAACCTATCTAAGATAGCAACTCTAGTTTTATCAGCTAGATTTTTTAGACTGGAGACCTGCCAGGCTACCTTCATGTGTGATTTGGCCTTAGTGGTAAATTTCAGTCCCGATGGGCACTCTTTGAAATAATTAGCTAGTAGAGCTAATATTTAAGCTCTAAGATAAAACTAAACAGGTAATATAGACGAATAAATTTCCTATAAAAAACCTTTCAAATAAGCCACATTTTTAAATTGAGAAAAATCAGTGAATTACTTTCAAGAGATGAGAAGTTGGTTTGCAAATCCTCCAACAGAAAATGCTCTGGGTACAGAACTGGCTGTCATATAGCCAAAACATTTTGAATAAATAACCTGAAAGGAGGTGGAGGGCAGCTGAAAGAGAAGCTAAAATAGAAGGTATTGCCCAAACCAAGTGCATATGTTTTCTATTTTTCCAAGCTTTGTACTGTTTTGGATTCACATTATTTGACCCTAAATCTAATAGGCCATAGGAGCATGGAGCTAAAGCTAGAATTTGATTTAATTTACACTTCAAACAAATGTTTTCTTATAATAATAAGTGTAGTTTTGTTTGTTTTATTTTAAGGAAATGCTACTTAAAATAGCATGTGTTGAAATGGTTTACTTAGGAATCAGACCTACAAAATAGGTTGCGTGGCCCCTTCCTAGTTTCAAGAAACATCTTGAGTTCTCCATTAATGTTTGTGAAACCTCCATTGGGGTTTTGATTCACTGATGTACAAGGAAATTACCTATTTGGCCCAAGACCCCATGCATTCAGAAAGAAATGGTAAAACCTGAGCAGAAGAACCTTTTTTGGCTCCCTAAAAATGTGAAAAATTGAATTGAAATTGTCTTTGATGGCAAATTATATGAACAAAATAACCAGATAGCAGAATACTTTCCCAGATGGATAGTATATTTTCTAATAGGCAGGTGCTAATGGAACTTTCCCTCCCAAGGTTACAAGGAAATTATCTTTCCAGAACTAAAACTTTCTTTTGTTTTGTCATCAAATCTAAGAGAGAGATAGAGGTAGAGATAGAGATAGAGATAGAGATAGAGAGAGGAAGGGCATTGGGTATCTCTATGTTAAAACTTGATGTTCTTGATATCTTGGTTTTTAGGTTACTGTAATGCTCCAGGTCATTTTCAATTTGCTGAGTTGAAAACCCAAACCAATGAATCTGCATTTCCTATTGGGACATCTTTAAAGTATGAATGCCGCCCTGAGTACTACAGGAGGACATTCTCTATCCGGTGTCTAGCCAACTTGGAGTGGTCAGCTGCCCAGGATGTCTGTAAACGTGAGTAAAACCTGTATTGGAGCTTCCCATATCTATTGAATTATCCATAGGATCTTCTTCAACTTTTTTCAAATTTTAGAGATAAAACTCTACTTCTCAAAAGTGTCCAGGTAGGTGGATATAAGAGTTGTTGTTGTAGGTCATCCCTAATTATTAGTTGAAATGTTTATTTCATGAAACTGGTTTTGTTTTGTTTTTCAAATATATTTTATTGATTTTTTACAGAGGGGAAGGGAGAGAGAGAGTTAGAAACATCAATGAGAGAGAAACATCGATCAGCTGCCTCCTGCACACCCCCTACTGGGGATGTGCCCGCAACCAAGGTACATGCCCTTGACCGGAATTGAACCCGGAACCCTTCAGTCTGCAGGCCAACGCTCTATCCACTGAGCCAAACCAGTCAGGGCTCATGAAACTGCTTTAATAAATATTTGCAGGGGGAAAAAAACCTATTCCTTATGGGAAAGTAAGTAATGAACAACTTCAGACCAGGAAAAAAATTGTGAGGAGACATACACTGTTTTAATAACCAGGTAGGAAGAAAGAATTATATTGGTAGTATACAAGGCTATAATTAACCTCTATATTTTGTTGAGCAATTTGAGGTAGATATAAGACAGATGTAGGTGGGAGGTCTTTTTTAAAGTGGTGCTTAGAACGTGGCTGAACTTGAGACATCTGGTGAGGCGAAAATCTGTGGAACCATCAGAATTTCATGTCCTCTTTAGTAAGTGACGGTCACATTGAGACCTTCTGTACTACAAAAGTTCAGATTACTCTACCTGGCTCCAAAATTCTGTTTCTTTTCCACAGGTAAAGTATGTAAAACTCCTGCAGATCTTATGCATGGCATACTGCACATAGACACAGACATCAACCTTGGATCCAGAATTAATTATTCTTGTAATGAAGGGTGAGTTGACAGTAACATCTCTTGATTCAAGATTTGCAGAATAGCAATATGACCTTCTAGTCGCTGTTGGAAAGGGGAACTAGAGAATGACCATCTGCTTTTTAAAAATATGTATTTTTGTTGATTTCAGAGAGGAAGGGAGAGGGAAAGAGAAAGAGAAACATCAGTGATGAGAGAGTCATTGATTGGCTGCCTCCTGAATGCTTCACACTTGGAGATTGACCCTGAAACCTGGGAATCGAATTGTGACCTCCTGGCTCATAGGTGGATGCTCAACCACTGAGCTACGCTGGCCGGGCGACCATCTGCTCTTTAGAAGTCCAAATATAGGTGTTCAATTCCTGATTGAAATGAACAAAGTGTTGATGAGATTCAGAGGGAAATCAGTAATCTTCGTGGAAACCACAGTAGTGCATATAAGAAAAGGGAGGTTCTCTCCTGGTAGAAAGGAAAAAAATGAAGGGAGGGCATAATCAAACTATATAAATAGCCCTAACGCAGCTGGAACAAAAGGAAGGCCACTGAGCAGCTGTGTGCGAAAATAAATCTTAAAGGTAATTGCACCATTCGTTTGCCAGGGCTGCCATAAGAAAGTACAACAAACTGGGTGGTTTAGAACAGCAGAAACTTATTCTCAGACAGTTCTGGAGGCTGGAAGTCCAAAATTAAGGTGTTGGCAGGACAGGCTCCCTCCAAAGCCTTGCCTCTGCCCACTTCTGGGAGCCTCAGGCCTTCCTTGGCAGTGGCAGCATCACTCCCATTTCTGCCTGTGTTTTCCCACAGCTATCTTCCCTCTGTATCTGTGTTTCTACTCTGTGTGGATCTATGTTCAAAGTTCTCTCTTTTTTATAAGGATGTCAATCATATTGGATTAGGGCTGCCCTATTGACCTCATCTTGACTCGATTACATCTGCAAAGACCCTATTTCCAAATAAGGTCACACTCATGGGGACTTCAGCATACCTTTGTGAGGAACACTGTTCAACCCTATAGCAGAGTCTCCTGTGAAAATGTCAGTCATAAAGTGTCTACTGGTCAGTGGTCCTGCCCTTGGTGCTTACCCTTGCTCAGCATACAGTGGACCCTTGATCACGTTCTCTGTGTGAGCAGTGGAGCCCATCAGGGAATCTGGGCTACAATTGAGCCAGGTAAGCACTGAAAAATCACTTGTGGTCGTTGACATATGTATTTGCCACTCTAGGCCTCACAGACCACAGTACCTGTAATCTGACAAAGTAAAATTAGAATAAATCTAAACACTTCTCTCCTTCTGTGAGCTTTTTAAAGTACAATCAATAAATTTTCTGACTGTACCTTCTTCATGTTGCTTTACTAAATAGAAGTGGACTGTCCATGGTATGAACCAGCAAACCACTGAGCTTATGATAAGTCTCAGGAAATAGTGTAAAAGAGACCAATCTGAATAATCAAAAAGAATTTCCCCTTACAGTTACTTCCAAGAGTCAGGGAAAACTTTTAGAAAATAGCCTGGTTAAATTTTTAACAAGATTCAGTTGCACACTGCTTTTGTAAAACTAGTTGGAAATTGGGAATGTTTGCACATGAATGAAAAGCAAAATTGTCAAACTAAAAAAAAGAATCTGTGATAAACACACTGAATTATGTAGAAAATTAAAGCAGAAAGTAAGAAAAAATTAATCCAATTCTTCCAGAATTTAGTGGAAAAGAATAAAGAAAAAATACAAAAGAGAAGCTATGTTTAAAACAGACAGAATGAGGGTTAAAAATACAGGGAACAAAAATTCCCAAAGGGAGAATAATAAGCCATACCTTAGCCATCACTAGGGAAAAGTCTGTATTTCAGGAATAGAGATTTGACTTTGGGTGGCAAACACACAATGCAATATACAGATGATGCATTATAGAATTGTACACTTGAAACCGATAAAATTTTATTAACCAATATCACCCCAATAAATTTATTTTAAAAATAAAAATAACATGTCTTTAAAACTTTAAGAATTTAGGAAGGAAATTAAAAACTATAAACCTGAAAAAGAAATGGATGCATATTGGATAACAGTGATCCTTCACATCACTAAATTGCAGAAGATAGTGTCCTAATGAGCCAAGATAGTATTCATATCTAGAGGCTCTAAATATATATTGAAGGAAAATAATTACACTATTTAAGTATATACTCTGGGAAGAAAAAAAAACATAAATCCAGGCAATCCAGAAATAATTTTGTAAAGGGAAAATGAAACAGTACAAAAGTATTATCAGTGAGGTAGAAAATTTGTAAAAACAAATTTTAAAAAATCATGGCGAAAAATTTTCAACAGTTATGAAACCAAATACAATGACAGAACTAAGAGTTCCAAAGTAAAACTTTGCAATGTAATAATAATTTAATAACAACCTCCAAAGTCATAAAATGTATATATAAAACCAGAAAATGAAAGAAAGTAAGACAAGATACACTAGACTTCTATTACACAGGGAATGGGTAAACTATATATATTTTGATATTAAAATTGAGAAAATAGGTTTAAATATATGTGCTGTGTAAATACACTATATATGCACATGAAATGAAATTTCTAATGGAATAAAATTGGATACTAGTTAACTTCCCAATTAATAGAGCACCTAAAGGAGGTTCACCTATCTGGTTCATCCTATCTAATAATAGACAAATGGGGTAATTGACCGTACCTTCGCTACGCTTCCCATTGGCTAATCAGCGAGATATGCAAATTAACTGCCAACAAAGATGGTGGTTAATTTGCATATGTAGGCGGCAAGCCGTGGAGCAAAGACTGAAGGCAGCTCCGGCCTGAGCAGGGAAGGTTTTGAAGGCGGCTCCAGCTGGAGCAGTGATCAAAGCAGGTCCGGAGCAGCAAAGGCTTTGAAGGCGGCTTCGGCCGGAGAGAAGGCCTGGGTCCCCAGAGCCGAAGGAAAACCGGTGCAGGCAGCCAGGGGAAGGGAAGGCCTATTGCATGAATCTTTTCGTGCAACAGGCCTCTAGTATAGAAAATAAGAAGGAGGAAAAGGGAACAGTAAGGAATGTATCTCTCTCTTCTGCCAAAATAAGTCCCTCCTGTCTGTGGCAGATGTGTCTTATTCATTGCTGCGTCTTCATCTTTGGACACTATGAAACCGGTAGTCTAACTAATGATGACAAAAGCAAGATCAAAAACACCATTTAATCCCAGAATTCTGAATGGTTTCATCTTCCTATTGAAAGACAAAGGCTTCTAAATGGGATTATAAGCATCAAACACAAGAAACTTGCCTACATTAAAGTTACATAGCAGGGTTCATTATATGTGTATATCAAGAAAAATGCAAACAAATTTTAAAATGGCAATAAAATATGAGAAAAAAAACCATTTAAGAAATTAGCAAACTGGTCTACAAGAGGATTATTTTATTTTTGGTCCTGATACAATCCACAATGAAGTCAAAAATTAAGGTGCAGAGTACTGCCATGAGGAATTAAAGATGAAATATCCCTTTCCATAGTCAGAGGGTAGGAAAAGAGAAATAAGGAAACCCAGATAGAACAGGTGGAGGTTAGGCTGGTCCTTAGGCTTCTCCCAGATTGTACTTTGTCGAATCTGCCATGTATGTGTGCTGTGAGGAAGTTAATGGGAGGTGGATGGAATCATTTTCACTTTTTGCCTTTAGGTATCAACTCATTGGCCACTCATCTGCCACATGTATCATCTCAAACAATACTGCCATTTGGGATACAGAGCCACCACTCTGTCAGCGTGAGTTAACATCTCTTCCCATCGATCCCACCAGTTCACCCGAGCACCCTAGCATCGTGCCCCTAGAATTATGAAGACTCCGTCTCATCCATCTTGGCAATGATGTCCTTCCAATATTTGAACCAAGAGTCCTATTCTGAAAAGTGTTCACAATGTTCCAAACTTCTAGTTCCTCCTGGGTTTTCCTTATCTTGGGGTATAATTTAAAACAGCCCCCAACTTCCTCCTTTCTTGGTTGAACACTTCCCATTTTGAAGATCGTTGTCTTCAGTGAGGTCAACACAAAGTTAGTGAAAGTGGCCCAGCTTCCTCTCTGCCCACTCTTAGCAACAGGTCATATATTGAGGCAGTGGCTGTCTCCCTTCCTTCTTATTCTTTGAACAGTGACATGCTGTCTTCCTGGGAGTTGTCTGGAATGTGAGCTTCCTACACTTTGGGTAGGAAGAGCAATGAGCAATCACAAATTAACCAAGAATATCAAGAGGATACACCCCTGGGTTTGGTGATAATGTGAAGAAATCAATACTCTCACAGCCACAGGCTGGTAGGATAAGTGGGAACAAACTTTCTAAAAGGCCAATATACAATAGGTGTCAAAACCCTTAACTGTCTACATGCCTTTCATTGAGACATTTGATATTTTCTGATTTATTCTTTAAAAAATAATTACCATGTTTTTTTCTTGCAAGAATATTGCTATACAAATATTTACCTACATTATTGTTTGTGATAGTGAAAAAGCCAAAACAATATAAATGTTGAGCATGTTTCAAACAATGTTTCAGAAATAATGGTAGTTAAACAGAAGTGAGGTGATCCTTTCGAAATTAGGAAGAAAAGACAATTTCTGAATATATTTCGTTTTATTTTGTGCTTTAAAAATTTCTGTTTATCTGTTTTTAAAGCACTTAATACATTGGTATTTTGCATAGGCATATTATTTCCAATGCAATAAATACACATATATTGGGAAAAATAAAGGAACAAAGTATGTGTTCTGCAAGAAAAAGAAAAAATTTAAAATATGCCAGAATGCATTAGCCAAGAAAGACAGCTCTTCCAAGTGGAATCAGATAGACCATTCTTACACTGAAATATTATTAAGCCAACAAAGGTATTTTAGAAAAAATATGGTATGTATATATATTAAAAATTACACATTAAACAGTTAACCGTGTTTCTTTCTAGATAATAGATTTAAAGGTATTTTTTATATTGCATAAATTTTCTGCAAGAAATATCATCTGAAATATTTTCTTAAAAGTAAAAATAAATAAGTGTTCCTACTATAAGGTAGAAATGATAGAAAGATTTTATATGCTCGGGAATGCTTTAAAATGCCTAGGAGTTATTTGATACTTAGATGTTAGATTATATTAGTCTATAAAATTATCTGTGCTTCCTATCTTTGTAGGAGTAGCATTTTTGATACATTTTTTTTCCATTTCTCTATTCTACCATTTCCTGAGTCAATATTGGCAAAAATATCTATATCCCTAACATTCACATTTTTCTAAATTTTTAGCATAGACTAGTCACTAGAACTTATAGTCAGTTATTTTTATTACTTCTGAATCCGTGATGGGCAATATTGTGTCATGGGCAATATTGCATATTTTTGTTACCCGAGCCAGAGCTTTTTGTGTTTATTTATTTGATAAAGATGCTATACTAGTATGAATGCCACATCATATTACTCAGCAGTAGAATAAAGCCAATTGCCTTCTATAGCAAGATAAATGAATTAAGAATAGTGAAGGAACATAAAAGTTCTCATGTAACATGAGAAGCAGGAGGACTATATATAGACATTTATTGAACTAATGTTCATGGAGAAGAGCAGGAGCCATCATATTGTGATTACCAAATCTACAGTTGTGCAAAAAGTCTGTATGTTAGAAAAGATTCGACAAGAGCAGAAGTGTTGTGAAAATTCATATTTGGTAATTTGGGTTTTTTAAAATCTGGTTCCTAACATTTATAATTAAACATAACTTTAAGAAATTGAGGTTTTGTTTAACTTGACATCCCTTCACCAGGTATTCATTGTAAGCCACCACCAACCATCGCCAACGGATATTTCATTAGCAACAGCAAAGACTATTTTCCATACGGAATAGTGGTGACCTACCACTGCGATCCTGGAAAAAGAAGGGAAAAGTTTGAACTCGTGGGCGCGATGTCAATACATTGCACCAGCAAAGATCAAGTGGGCCTCTGGAGCGGCCCTGCCCCTCAGTGCATCGTACCTAATAAATGCACGCCTCCGCACGTTGAAAATGGAATAAGGGTGTCTGCGAACAGAAGCTTGTTCTTCTTAAATGACATCGTGAGCTTTAGGTGTCAGCCTGGCTTTGTCATGAAAGGCCCCTCCAGTGTGCGCTGCAGGGCCCAAAACAGATGGGAGCCCGAGTTGCCCAGCTGCTCCCCGGGTGAGTCTGACTAAAGCTTCGAGGGGGCCTGCAGGTGACAGGAGCTGTGGGCGGCCCCCCAGATTAGTGTTTGTTCTGGGAGGGAGATGTGTGGTGAGCAGGGTGAGTACATTTTCTAGGGGTGAAGCATGAAGCATGAAAGGAAGAAGGTGTGTGGGTGCCCTCACTCCAGTGAATGTGCCTTCATCCTGAAAAGCAAGAGCCTAATTCATCGGGGACGGGGACATTGGGGAGGCTCCTACTGAGCAATTCTCAGGGCAAAGCACCAGCTCTCAGTTAGTTAGAAAAAGGATGTGAACCTTCTGGTCAGCTGTGTAATGAGCACTCTCTGGGTTTTATCTATTGACTCTGTACAATCCTCCTTAGAAATAGTGCTATTCTCTTATCCATCTGACAGTGCAGTTAGCTTGGTCTTTCAGAGGTTAAAGAAATTGTCCAAATCACGTGCCAGGAATAGAATGCACGTGTGAGACCCTTTGTTAGATCGGGACCCCTCTCCTTATGAGTTTCTGACTCCTTGGATGAGTTAAGATTTAGCAAAGAATATTCCCCCATAACTGACAGGAACGCTGTGCCTGTTCTTCCCCCAGTTTGTCAGCGGCCTCCAGAAATCCTGCATGGCCAGCACAGCCCCAGCGACAAGGACAGCTTTTCCCCTGGGCAGGAGGTGCTCTACAGCTGTGAGCCCGGCTATGACCTCCGAGGGGCCGCCTCTCTGCGCTGTACGCCCCAGGGAGACTGGAGCCCGGCCGCCCCCACATGCGCAGGTGCCTACACTCACTCTCATCCTTTCTGCAGATGAATGTCTTTGCACCTCACATAGTGGTCTTACTCCTCCTTTATTTTTCTGTAGTGAAACCATGTGCTGCCTTCAAGGACCAACTTCCTAATGGCCATGTGCTCTTTCCACTTAACTTCGAGCTTGGAGCAAAAGTGTCCTTCGTTTGTGATGAGGGGTGAGTGTGAGCTTGCCAGGCCCCCTGGCTACTAAAATTGGAGTTAGAAGTTAATTCAGAAAGGGAAGGTTTGGTGTGGCTAAAAAATGAATTCAGGGGATTACATCTTGGAAGTGTGTAAGAAAAGTAAGAGTAAGGAACAGGTGGAAAAAATAGCATGAGGTATGAAGGAAAAATTGGGACATATATGAAATGGCTGGTATAAAGACAAATACAATGACTGGTTATGAATATATATGTGATGCATTGATTGAAAAAAATAATACTTTCCAAGCAGAGAAAAAGAAGAAGAGTTTGGAGAGTCCCAAGAAAAGTTTGATATGTAACAAAGAGCTTATTAAAAAGATTTAAGAGGATTTAGAATTATTTAAGTCATTTTTTAACCATCAAAAGGAAAATTTGGCATAAGAGTAAAAGCATAAGAATGGGTATTTTAATCTAATCACATATCTTCTGGTTAGTCATGTGCGGCTCTGAAATGGAATCGCGGTGGCTGGTGACTGTTTTAGGTAACGACATTGTTCATGTGAGCCTGGTGCTCTTCCCAGTGTGCTCATCTCTGCATGGGAAGGATTAAGTGTGAGCAAAGATGCACCAGACATTAGACCAGCAGCTCTCAATCTGTGGGTCACGACCCCTTTGGGGGTTGAACAACCCTTTCACAGGGGTCACCTAAGACCATCGGAAAACACATATATGATTACATATTGTTTTTGTGATTAATCACTATGCTTTAATTATATTCAATTTGTAACAATGAAATTGGAGGTCACCACAACATGAGGAACTGTATTAAAGGGTCAAGGCATTAGGAAGATTGAGAACCACTACCTTAGACTGTTTCAAAGAATCCTGGCAGGCACCCAATGACAGCAGCCAATAAGATTTAGGAGCCATCGGGGTCCCACATACATTGACCATTCTGGATGATTGCATACAAAAGTCATTTCTGATCTCCGTTCCCTTCCCCTAGAGGGCCTAGTATTCAAACTTACTCAATAGCCCAACGTGCCTTCTTCACAGCCATCACAGCCATAGAGACAAAAGGACAATCTTGTGCTCTCTCCAGGTACTCTCTGCTTTTTCCATCCAACCTGGGAACTGTTTTACTCACTGTTTCAGTATCAGAATTAGGAGAATTAGGAGTCTGTTGCATTAGAAGACTGGGTTTCCCATATGAGGAGTACATTTATCAGGTTTATCCTGAGATGATCAGCTAGAGATTCACTTCTCAGAATCTGGTCCAGGATCAAGGAGATGGCTGCTACGCTCTGACTGCCTTCTTCAATTCAGCCTGGAACTATGTGTTATGTGACCAACTAACTGTCCTCCCTAACTGGAGGCTGTGATTTGTCCAGATCAGTGGTTCTCAGCCTTCCTAATGCCGCGACCCTTTAATACAATTCCTCATGTTGTGGTGACTCCCAACCATGAAATTATTTTCGTTGCTACTTCATAACTGTAATTTTGCTACTGTTATGAATCATAATGTAAATATCTGATATGCAGGATGTATTTTCATGGTACAAATTGAACATAATTAAAACATAGTGATTAATCACAAAAACAATTTGTAATTATATGTGTGTTTTCTGATGGTCTTAGGTGAACCCTGTGAAAGGGTCGTTCGACCCCCAAAGGGGTCACGATCCACAGGTTCAGAACTGTTGGTCTAGATCAATATGGCCTCCAAACTTCTGCCACCTGTTGGTTTCGGATGCTAAGGTTTTCAGCCAGGCCTCAGAGTTTTGCCAACTGAAACAGCTCACCTATGCACTACCATTTTCTTTTTTAGATTCCATCTACAAGGCAGCTCTGCCAGCCATTGTGTCTTGGTTGGAATGGAGAGCCTCTGGAATAGCAGTGTCCCTGTGTGTGAACGTGAGTAGAAGGAATAACACTTTAGGACAATTCCTCCCTTAACCTATTTAGTATTTTGACTTATGGCAACCCCAATAGGGTTCTTCTATTTTCTAATCTGAATTATTGAGATATAGTTGCTTTTTTAAATAGTATTTATTTGTGATCAATTTGTTGTGATGCACGTTATTGCACATCATGTGTTTTGGGAACCATTTTGTCTGTCCCTGTTATTTTGAATTCTTGGTTCTAGGTGACATATCCTGCAGTAGTTGGCCTCTAGATCAGGAGAGATTAAGTAATGTGAAGCTTTGACAATTTTCTTCCTTTCTTCTTTCCTTCCTTTCCTAATTCTTTCTTTTCTTTTCTTTTTCTAATATCAGGATGTAATCACTCTACATTTTTTCTATCTACTGGCTAATATGAAAATATGAAACATGCATTCATTCGAACAACTATTTATTGAGGACATACTATGTGCTTGGTATTTTCCTAAGCACTGGAGTTATAGCAGTGAACAAGATAAGTTAATGCCCTGTCCCCATGTTATTTATACCCCAGTGGGGAGATGGTCAGGAAAAACAATAAACAAAGAAATGTTATGGAAGTGACAGATCAGAGCAGTGAAAGAATGAGGGGAAAGTTGGGAGCAACATCACATGGGGTAAGCAGTTTAAGACTCCTTAAACTCTCCAAACACATACTTAAATAAATTATGTTGAAAGATTCAGAAGTAATAAGCTGATTAAAACATGAGTCTCCTGCCACAGCTGGGTGGCTCAGTTGGTTGGAGCATTGTCCTGTACACCAAAAAGCTGCAGGTTGAATTCCCAGTCAAGGCATATATCTAGGTTTCAGGTCCCACTCCGGTCAGGGTGTGTATAGGAGGCAATCAATTGATGTTTCTCTCACACATTGATGTTTCTCTCTTTCTCGCTCTTTCTTTCAATCTTTCTCTCTCTTTCTCTCTCTCTCAAATCAATAAAAACATATCCTCAGGTGAGGATTTAAAAATAAAAAGACTCTCCTATGTGTAGGGTCAATAGAAAGTTCTCCTGTTCTACCCAATTATATTTTGCTCAATAAAGACAAGATTTTGCTTCATCTCTTGACCTTAAAGATTTTAATATATATATATATATTAAATATATATATATATATATATGTATATATATATATATATATATATATATAAAGACTTTAATATATATATATAATCACATTTTACTACAATGTTTATGTTACGAGAAATCTACTCAGACATCAAAATGTGCTTTTTATAGTAAAACTTATGAGAACATAGCTTACATACTGTTATCTGCTATCCAGTGTTTCTTGATGAGAATGATAAGTGGCTGTTATACTGGCATGCATGAGAGCTCAGTTATTGATTGGACATCTTATTTTCATGACTCTTACTATTGAAGTAGCTTCCTCAAAACACCAAGCCTAGTTAGAAATGCCAACTAGAAGTGAGGAGGGGCCTGTTTTATACAGACAAGCAGATACTAGAAAGAGGTAACAAGTGGAAGCCTGACAGAAAGTAAAGAAGAAAATTCTATCATAGACAGATCCATACATTTTAAAAAACAAAGCAATCTGAGTTGCTTAGAATTTTTACAGTGACCGCAGAGGCTTCATTTCGTTGTGTCAGCACACTGTCATAATCAAGATCGATGGCCAGTATCGAAAAGTTTCACATCTTTAAGGTGATTAGCACACGTGGAATACATTGTAAAAACATTTCTTGAAAATTTCTTCCTTGGAGGACAGTGACTTTATCTGTGCTCTTCATCACCATATTCCAGGCTCCAATGAGTGACTGACACAGAGTATGTGCTCAAGTAATATTTTCAAGTAGTTGAGCTAATTATCCTCTAAAGGATTATTATTATCCTTTAAAAGTCTTGGTATTTAAGTCAAGGGTGTTAAGTTTGCTTTATCCAGAAGACTTAACTAGCAGGAAGATTCAAGATAAGCAAATTTCTTCTGTACTTTTTCCAAGAAAAATGAGATCGAGATCTTATTTCATTTAGCCCATCTCATCAAAGACCTACAGCAAAGATACAGTCATGGGTGTTTTCTAGGTAGCACCAACCACAGCATCCTATGCCTGTAGAATACCTCTAGTGGGAGCTCCTCAACGAAACTAATAGCTCTTGCGTTCTTTCCAGAAATCTTATGTCCAAATCCTCCAGATATTCCTAACGGAAGACACACAGGAAAACCTCTGGAAATCTTTTCTTTTGGAAAAGAAGTAACTTACACATGTGATCCCAAACCAGACAGAGGGATGAACTTCAGTCTCATTGGGGAGAGCACCATCCGCTGCACCAGTGACAGTCGAGGGAACGGGATCTGGAGCAGCCCTGCCCCTCGCTGTGGACATCCAGGTCAGTACATACTATGCCCCGTCCCAAATGGCTCCAGAAATATCTAAAACAGATCTTCTAAAATCTTCCAATGACAGCATCATGCTAATTTGTGCACTTGACACAATTAAATGCAACATCGGTTATAAATGATTTTAAGATGTGTTAACACATAGGAGTCTGATGACGTTTGTTGCTAGAGAGTTGGTGAAAAGAGAAGATGGTGGGCGGTAGTTCTAATTATAACTAGCATTGGAAGAAAAATGTTTTCAAAGCATAAAAATTGAAAGCAAATACCTATGGACCTTAACTAGCATAAGTTATGCCATGTATAGTTTTTGGAGGGGAGCACAGTTCAGTAGAGAATAAGGCCAGGCAAAATCACTTTTTATTACCCATTTGACCCAAGACCCCTGTGCATTCTCTGTGAAAATGGAGCTGCATTATAGACAAACTACATAGATTGCTGTAGCCAATTTGGCCTAAGCTCTACATTAAAATAAGGCTTATTTGCTCCTTTGCCCCCAGTTATTTTAGTTGTTGAAATCTTCTCAGTTTGGTGCAAAGAAAACCACAAAGGAAAATGCAAAAAATAGAGTGTTAATTTCTGGATAAGTTTTCCTAAGATACCCAACCCCCTGAGACATCAACCTTGAGCAAGTGAATACAGGAAGGAAAAAATAAATTGTAGGAGGGACATTATATACTGACCACTGGGAAGCTCTGAGAGAAAAGAACAAATCTAAAAGGAAAAGGACCGTGTGCTAGTCACTCAGAAGTCATTTTGGCCCTACTCTCCTCCTCCCTCACCATAGCTTCAATCTGGGAGGCACTTAGAAGCTTGTTTACCAGGGTAGAGACCTGGTCCATAGTTACTGAATCGATAGCGAGAAACATTCTTCTCTTAAGTTTTATGATTATTTTTTTCATTAGAAACCTATCTAAGGTAGCAACTCTAGTTTTATCAGCTAGATTTTTTAGACTGGAGACCTGCCAGTCTACCTTCGTGTGTGATTTGGCCGTAGTAGTAAATTTCAGTCCCGGTGGGCACTCTTTGAAATAATTAGCTAGTAGAGCTAATATTTAAGCTCTAAGATAAAACTAAACAGGTAATATAGACGAATAAATTTCCTATAAAAAACCTTTCAAATAAGCCACATTTTTAACTTGAGAAAAATCAGTGAATTACTTTCAAGAGATGAGAAGTTGGTCTGCAAATCCTCCAACAGAAAATGCTCTGGGTGCAGAACTGGCTGTCGTATAGCCATAACTATTTGAATAAATAACCTGAAAGGAGGTGGAGGGCAGCCGAAAGAGAAGATAAAATAGGAGGTATTGCCCAAACCATGTGCATATGTTTTCTATTTTTCCAAGCTTTGTACTGTTTTGGATTCACATTATTTGACCCTAAATCTAATAGGCCATAGGAGCATGGAGCGAAAGCTAGAATTTGATTTAATTTACACTTCAAACAAATCTTTTCTTATAATAATAAGTGTAGTTTTGTTAGTTTTATTTTAAGGAAATGCTACTTATTTCCTCCTTGTGTTGAAATGGTTTACTTAGGAATCAGACCTACAAAATAGGTAGCATGGCCCTTTCCTAGTTTCAAGAAATACCTTGAGTTCTCCATTAATGTTTGTGAAACCTCCATTGGGGTTTTGATTCACTGAAGTACAAGGAAATTACCTATTTGGCTCAAGACCCCATGCATTCAGAAAGAAATGGTAAAACCTGAGCAGAAGAACCTTTTTTGGCTCCCTAAAAATGTGAAAAATTGAATTGAAATTGTCTTTGATGGCAAATTATATGAGCAAATTAACCAGATAGCAGAATACTTTCCCAGATAGATAGTATATTTTCCAATAGGCAGGTGCTAATGGAACTTTCCCTCCCAAGGTTACAAGGAAATTATCTTTCCAGAACTAAAACTTTCTTTTGTTTTGGCATCAAATCAAAGAGAGAGATAGAGATAGAGATAGAGATAGAGATAGAGATAGAGATAGGAAAGGCATGGGTATCTCTATGTTAAAACTTGATGTTCTTGATATCTTGGTTTTTAGGTTACTGTAATGCTCCAGATCATTTTCAATTTGCTGAGTTGAAAACCCAAACCAATGAATCTGCATTTCCTATTGGGACATCTTTAAAGTATGAATGCCGCCCTGAGTACTACAGGAGGACATTCTCTATCTGGTGTCTAGCCAACTTGGAGTGGTCAGCTGCCCAAGATGTCTGTAAACGTGAGTAAAACCTGTATTGGAGCTTCCCATATCTATCGAATTATCCATAGGATCTTCTTCAACTTTTTTCAAATTTTAGAGATAAAACTCTACTTCTCAAAAGTGTCCAGGTAGGTGGATATAAGAGTTGTTGTTGTAGGTCATCCCTAATTATTAGTTGAAATGTTTATTTCATGAAACTGGTTTTGTTTTGTTTTTCAAATATATTTTATTGATTTTTTACAGAGGGGAAGGGAGAGAGAGAGTTAGAAACATCAATGAGAGAGAAACATCGATCAGCTGCCTCCTGCACACCCCCTACTGGGGATGTGCCCGCAACCAAGGTACATGCCCTTGGCCGGAATTGAACCCGGAACCCTTCAGTCTGCAGGCCAACGCTCTATCCACTGAGCCAAACCAGTCAGGGCTCATGAAACTGCTTTAATAAATATTTGCAGGGGGAAAAAAACCTATTCCTTATGGGAAAGTAAGTAATGAACAACTTCAGACCAGGAAAAAAATTGTGAGGAGACATACACTGTTTTAATAACCAGGTAGGAAGAAAGAATTATATTGGTAGTATACAAGGCTATAATTAACCTCTATATTTTGTTGAGCAATTTGAGGTAGATATAAGACAGATGTAGGTGGGAGGTCTTTTTTAAAGTGGTGCTTAGAACGTGGCTGAACTTGAGACATCTGGTGAGGCGAAAATCTGTGGAACCATCAGAATTTCATGTACTCTTTAGTAAGTTACGGTCACATTGAGACCTTCTGTACTACAAAAGTTCAGATTACTCTACCTGGCTCCAAAATTCTGTTTCTTTTCCACAGGTAAAGTATGTAAAACTCCTGCAGATCTTATGCATGGCATGCTGCACATAGACACAGACATCAACCTTGGATCCAGAATTAATTATTCTTGTAATGAAGGGTGAGTTGACAGTAACATCTCTTGATTCAAGATTTGCAGAATAGCAATATGACCTTCTAGTCGCTGTTGGAAAGGAGAACTAGAGAATGACCATCTGCTTTTTAAAAATATGTATTTTTGTTGATTTCAGAGAGGAAGGGAGAGGGAAAGAGAAAGAGAAACATCAGTGATGAGAGAGTCATTGATTGGCTGCCTCCTGAATGCTTCACACTTGGAGATTGACCCTGAAACCTGGGAATCGAATTGTGACCTCCTGGCTCATAGGTGGATGCTCAACCACTGAGCTACGCTGGCCGGGCGACCATCTGCTCTTTAGAAGTCCAAATATAGGTGTTCAATTCCTGATTGAAATGAACAAAGTGTTGATGAGATTCAGAGGGAAATCAGTAATCTTCGTGGAAACCACAGTAGTGCATATAAGAAAAGGGAGGTTCTCTCCTGGTAGAAAGGAAAAAAATGAAGGGAGGGCATAATCAAACTATATAAATAGCCCTAACGCAGCTGGAACAAA
>NW_005874014.1:9357-18766 GCF_000147115.1 Myotis lucifugus | reverse complement strand
GGTAACCAGGGCCGACTGAGGCTTGCATATAGCAGGCAGTGGCAGCAGCAGAGGTGTGATGGGGGCATCACCTTCCCCTGATGGCCGTGTCACCTCCCGCCCCTGAGGGCTCCCAGACTGTGAAAGGGGGCAGGCTGGGCTGAGGGACGCCCCCTCCAGTGCATGCATTTTCATGCACCAGGCCTCTAGTTAATTATAAGTATTTATTAATTATACGTTTTAAATATATTTTTTCTAGATTGTTTTTGGTGTGTTTTTTAAATTACTTTCTATTGTGGTAAAATTTACTATCTTAATTATTTCTAAGTGTACAGTGCAGTGATTTTAAAATATACTCATATTTAGTGCAAACAATCTTCAGAACTTTTTCTTTAAAACAAAAGCCTAGTCCAGACGGATTCACAGGGGAGTTTTACCAAATATTCAAAGAAGAACTAACACCTATCCTTCTCAAACTATTTCAAAAAGTTTAAGAGGAAGGAACACTTCTAAACTCTTTCTAGAAGGTCAGCATTACCCTAATTCCAAAACCAGATAAAGACACAACAAAGAAAGAGAACTATAGGCCAATATCTCTGATGATGATAAACACTAAAATCTTCAACAAAATTTTAGCAAATTGGATCCAACAAATACATTAAAAAGATCATATACTCCGACCAAGTGGGGATTTATTCCAGGGATGCAAGGCTAGTACAATATTCGCAAGTCAATAAATGTGATACAACTCATTTACCGATTGATGCCTAAAAAGCATTCAATAAAATCCAATGCCCTTTTTTGATAAAAATTCTCAGCTAAGTGGGAATAGAAGGATCATACCTCAACATAATAAAAGCCATATGTGACAAACCTACAACCATCCTCATACTCAATGGGAAAAAACTAAAACCATTTTCCCTTAGAACAGGAAGAAGACAGGGATTCCTTCTTTCACCACTCTTGTTCAACATAGTACTAGAAGTCCTGGCCATCGTGATCAGACAAGAAGAAGAAATAAAAGGCATCCAAATTGGAAAGGAGGAAGTAAAACTCAGTTTTCGCAGATGACATGATACTGTACAAAGAAAACTCTGAAGACTCCATAAAAAAAACTACTAGATTTAATAAATGAATTCAGAAAAGTAGCAGGATACAAAATTAACACCCAAAAATCTATAGCATTTTTATACATCAATAGTGAACTCTCAGAGAAACTAAAAAAACAATTCCATTTACCACTGCAACAAAAAAATTAAGATACTTAGGAATAAACATAACCAAGGAGGTAAAAGAGCTGTACTCCAAAAACTACAGGACATTGAAAAAAGAGGTAGAGGAAGATATAAACAAGTAAAAGGATATACCATGTTCATGGATTGGTAGAATCAATATCATTAAAATGTCCAAACTACCCAAGGCAATCTATAGATTCAATGCAATCCCTAATAAAATGCCAGCAGCATATTTCACAGATCTAGAACAAACACTCCAAAAATTTATATAAAGAAACAAAAAAGACCCTGAATTGCTGCAGCAATCTTGAGGAAGAACAAAGTTGGAGGAATCACAATACCAAATATCAAGTTATACTACAAAGCTATTGTGCTCAAGAACAGGCATATAGATCAATGGAACAGAACAGAGATGCCAGAAATCAAACCAAGCCACTATGCTCAATTAATATTTGACAAAGGAGGCCAGAGCATACATTGGAGCAGAGACAGTCTCTTCAATAAATGGTGTTTGGAAAATTGGACAGGTACATGGAAAAAAAAATAAAAAGAAAGAAACTATACCACCAACTTACACCACACACAAGAATGAACTCAAAATGGATAAAAGACTTAAATGTAAGATGTGAAACCATAAAAGTCCTAGAAGAAACTATGGGCACCAAAATCTCAGACATCTCTCATAGCAATATGTTTACTAGTACATCTCTTAGGACAATGGAAATTAAGGAGAAAATAAACAAATGGGACTACATTAAAATAAAAAGCTTTTGTACTACAAAAGAAACCATCAACAAAATAACAAGAAAGCCCACCACATGGAAGAACATATTTGCCAATGATACATCCGATAAAATATATAAGGGACCCATACAACTTAACAAAAGCAAGACAAACAATTCAATTGAAAAATGGGCAAAGTACCTAAATGGACACTTCTCCAAAGTAGACATACAGATGGCCAAGAGATACATGAAAAAATGCTCAAAATCACTAATCAGCCAAGAGATGCAAATCAAAAGGACAATGAATAATCACCTCACACTTGTCAGAATGGCTACCATCAACAAATCAACAAACGACAAGTGTTGGTGAGGTTGTGGAGAAAAGGGAACCCTAGTATACTGTTGGTGGGAATGCAGACTGGTGCAGCCATTATGGAAAACAATATGGAATTTCTTCAAAAAATTAAAAATGGAACTTCCATTTGACCCAGTGATCCCACTTCTAGGAATATATCCTAAGAAACCTGAAACATTCATCAGAAAGGATATATGCACCTCTATGTTCATAGCAGCGCAATTTACAATAGTTAAGACTTGGAAACAGCCTAGTGGCCATCAACAGATGAGTGGATAAACAAAACTGTGGTACATTTACACAATGGAATACTCTGTGGCAATAAAAAAAAAAAGGAAGAACTCTTACCATTTGCAACAGCATGGATGGACCTGGAGAGTATTATGGTGAGCGAAATAAATATCACATAATCTCACTCATATGTAGAATCTAATGAACAACATAAACTGATGATCAAAAATAGACCCAGAGACGTAGAAGCATGAACAAACTGTTGAACCTCAGAGCAATGCACAAGAGATCAAATTTCTCCACACCCTCGCACATTTGTAATTTAATGTGAGTGTATGTGTGTTTTTAAATAACATTTATCAGTTTCTATTTTCCTAATGAGTATAAAGTTTTTATTTGTATTTAACTAATGAGCAATGTTATTTGAACATCTTTCATCTTTTAATATATTTTTGTCATGTTTTCTTTTGCAAACAAATCTACTTTTCTATATGGTTATAATCATCACTGTTATTATAACTTTGATATATTGACTTACTTAAACTGACACAAAATAACCCTCGCTGTTTTGGCTCAGTAGTTAGAGTGTTGGCCCTCAGAGTGAAGGGTCATGTGTTTGTGGGTTTGATTCCATCAAGGGCACATACCTCAGTTGCAGGCTCACTGGTGAAGCAACCAATCAGTGTGTCTGTCACATTGATATTTCTCTCTCTCTGTCTCTCCCTCACCCTTCCTTCCACTTTCTCTAAAAATCAATGGAAAAATATCCTCCAGTGAGGATTAACAACAACAACAAAAAGACACAAAATATTTATTGCAAAATAACTTATCTATGTACTGGTAAGTTTGAACCATTATATTTATTTATCATTTGGCTCTTTATATTCTTCATTTTTTTTCAATATTTTCTGTTAATTTCAAAATTATTTTTACTGATATTGAATTTTACATTAAAATTTTAAGTATTTATATATCATTTTAGAATATTGATGGAGTTTCTTTTTGTTGATTTTAGACAGGAAGGGAAAGGGAGAGAGAGATAGAAACATCAATAATGAGAGAAAATCATTGATTGGCTGAGTGAATCCCTATTGCACACCCCCTACTGGGGATCGATCCTGCAACCCGGGCATTTGGCTTGACTGGGGAATTGAACCGTAACCTCCTCGTTCATGGATCAATGCTCAACCACTGAGCCATGCGGGTTGAGCTGGAGTTTCTTTACATAGAGCCATTTCAATGTATAAAGTGTATAGATTGACTACTTTATATGTTTGATTTATTTCTTTGTTTTTACCTTAATTATTATTTTATTTCTATAATTTTCCTAACATAGATGCATTTTCATCAAAATATTAACTCTACAGACCACACATATATTTTGCTTTCTTTTTGTTTTCTTTCCCTTAGAAAGATGTTTAGTCATAAAACAGATGAATTTTCACCAAAATATTACTTCACTGTTTAGAGATCACACATGCTTGTTTCTTCATTCTCCATACTTTTTTTCTTATTTTTTGCTTACACGTATTTTCTAATTTTTATATATGTGAGTGTTACATTTTTAATTCATACATTGCACAACGAAAACCATGATCTTAATAGGAAACTGGCCAAGCTGTTGAACAGGCATTAGGAGAGTAATACAGGAGCACAAACACCCATGGTATTTTATTCTTTAAAGTAGAAATTAAAATAATAGTATATCTTTTATATTGTAGATTCAAAAACTTTTAAATGTTAATATCGAATGTTGGTTTGAATGTACACCAGCAGCGTTCAATGAAGATTAATTTGGTGAATTCATTCTGAATGAAAATAAAACAATAAGTATTAAAGCTTTTAAAATATGAAAATTCTGATTTTAGCAATTTCCCATAGACCATAATAATGTATTATGAGATGATGTACAAATAAATGTATAAAATATAGAATTGCTCATAATACTATAAGACTAGAAACATATTAATGTTCAAATTTTGAGAAATTATGAAATATATGACTTATTCACACAATGAAATATATGTAATTGATTGATAAGAATGATATATATTGTCGTTCAACATGAAAACTACTTGTTTTATTTAAAAAATGATATGTGTACAAAATGTAATTTAGAATAAAACCCCATAAGTGTGTATATGCATCTTGAAGTATATATGTGTAAATATTAATAATGCTTATTTCTGAGTGGTGGCATTTTAGGTGACTTTTATTTCATTTTATTTCATTTTAGAATATCTTTATTTTCTAAATTTTTATAATCACACATTAACATGCTATTTTTATTATTAAAAAATTTAAGAAGTTGGCAATTTAAATATCCAGTTGTATGAGAGAGAGAGAGAGAGAGAGAGTGAGAGAGAGAGAGAGAGAAAGAGAGAGAGAAAAATGGTTTTCTATATAAAATTTATTCCTCGCCTGGTTGATTTTTTCATTATTGTATGCTTTCCTTCCTATATCTTATCTGAATGTGGTTTTAAGGAACTTTGCTGATGCAACTTGTAAGTTACTTGAGATAAAAGCTTGCATTGTAAAAGGGCAAAATTATTTTCTTCACTGTGGCAACCCTGCAGATACGCAGTCAACAGCCTTCCACAGAAGGCTTAATATCCCTGGAGTAAGTCATTGCAGTAAACTTGCACATCCTCCCATAAAATATCATTGGCAAGTATTAGCCATTTCTCTGCAAATGCCAAGCCCTCATTTATCATTGCTCCACAGAAATGATGTTAAAAAGTTAGCACATTTGTTGTTTTATACCTTTCATTTTTTATGACCATTTCTCCATTCTCTATAGAAAAAAAAATGTTATATGAGCTGTTGAACTGCTTGTTTTCTGATCTGCCCGTTTCTCTGCTTTCCTGTGCCTGTACACTCTTCATTTGTCTCTATTAGATCTGCAAAAGGCTGAAAATGCCTGTCTGGTGTGAAAGTTCTTGTCAATTATTTAAGGAGGGAAAAGCTCTCCACGACAGAAAGGCATATGGAATTGTTCTGGTTACTTCTCCTCATGTGCTTAGCCAATATTTGTTGCCCCACCACACCATTCAAGGGGACTCAGATTTTCTTAAAAATCAGGGCACAAAAGCTCCAGCCTAATTAAAACCAGAGAGAAGTGAGGTCTCCCCTGGTTAATGATGGTCTGCATGGAGGAGAAGGTAATGATACATGTTAAACGCTGGCCTTATTCAAAACTAGACTAATTTCAGCAGATCCAGATAGAGAAGCCACTACCCCGTCCCCCCGCCCCCTGATCGCAGACGTTGTCTCAAACCTAATAATATAACTGTATTCAAGTTTTACTCTTTAGGGTTTACCAACCAATCTCTTTCAGGTACAGCATTTAAGTGCCAAATCCAGAAAGAGGACGGTAACTAGGGCATCACAGGCCGCATCAGCTGAGCTTCCTGGAGGGCATAGGACCCATTTTAGCACCTTGGGGCCCAGGTAGGGAGGGTTGCCAGTGAAAGGTGTCATACAAAGAGGACAACTATAAGCCAAGAACCAGTAAGTAAAACATAGGGAAAAAGTCTCAGGAGACTATTAAGTAGGCAGTGAACTCAAAACTCGGAAGGTGTGAGAGACTGGACAAGTATATTGAGACTCCCAGTCGCAGTCAGAGACCAAGCACTAATGCCCCATAGAATCCATTTAATTCCATATTTTTGCTGAGCTCCTAGTATTCTTTTATTTAAAACCTCTCCCATTCATTAAATTTATTAAAATAATCTGTGAAATACGCATGTAAAATGTAATGGTAAAATTGCTAATAACCCTTCCATCTTAAGATATTTTCCATTGATCAATTTTATTTGTATATTTCAAAGTAAATTTTGAGGTGCACTGTAAGTGTGATTTTGAGGCTGGTTACATGAGCATTATCCATAACCTACTAATAAATGTATTCACTGGATATATAAAGATATATCACATGGATATGTTTTTATTTTTTTAATAGTTCCCATGCATTTGGGATGTGTTTTCCTTTTTGATAATATATAGCACTGCCATGAACAGACTTATGTAAGTACTTTACCTTGAACATATTGCTAAATTATTTTCAAGAGTCATCGTCATGCATTGCAATCTTAAAAACCGGGTCTTTGACTAGTGCTTTTTGAATTTTAATGAGCATATGAGTCACCTGGGATCTTGTTAAAATAAAGATCCTGAATAAAGTCAGGTATTGGGTGTGGCCTGAGAATCTGACATTCTAGCGTGCTCCTAGGTGATTCAATGCGACAGGTTCAGGGAACACATTTTGAGCTTCAAAGTAGTAGATTACATGGTCAATAAACCCTCATCCACTGTAAATAGTCATTTTTTGAATTTCGGTTATTTTGATCATTGAAAAGGAGTAATAACAGAATATTGATTCTCATATTTTCTTTTTTATTGCTGGTGAGAATAAACAGTTTTGCAAATTTTTGCATTTTTTCTTTCATTGTTGGTCTGTTTATGTCCTTTTGTCATTGCTTAATGACAGAATCTCTGACAAAGACAGAGTTCATTGTTTTATATATTTTAAGGACTTTTATATGTACTTATATTTGACAACTTGCTTTCATCTCTAGGATCATAAAATAACAGATGGATAAATTTGAATATAATAATGTTAAGGAATTCTATTTATCATTTTACTTTTAAAAATTTACTTTTAGATTATGAATTCTAAAAAGCTATTTGTAAAACATGTAACTTATAAAAGATGATTTTTGAATATATCAAGAATTCTTAAAACCAATAAGAAAAATCTAATAGAAAAGTAAGCAAAACAAATAAGCTGCCATTGTTAAGAAGATAATAACAGGGCTAAACATTTTTTTTAAATGCTACCCTAATTAGAGTCATAAAAATGCCAATCAAGATCCCAGTGAAATTCCATTTTAACAATCAATTTTTTAAATGAAGTCTGGCAGAGACACTGATTAGAGGAGGCTTGGACCAGGACCCCTCACATACTCCTGATGGGAACTTAAATGGGTGCAATTGCTTTGGAAACTAATCTACAACTTCCTTGTAATACTGAACTTTCAGATATACACTCAGCAGTTCCATTCTCAGGTATAAATACATGATATAAAAATGCATATGTGTAACAAGGGGTACCTAAGTGTGGATAATAACAAGAATTCTGGAAGCACACATATCCACGGAAACAAGAAAGAATGACATATATGTATAATGGCATGTTCTTACAATGATATACCAAAAGCATCAAGAAGAATCACAGCCATATACAATAACATGGATAAAGCCTACCAATGTAATATTGAGTAAAAAGGAAATTTATAGAAAAAATTTTGCATGATTTCTTTTTTAAATAACATGCTTTTATTGATTTCAGAGAGAGAAAGGGAGGAGGGAGAGAGACAGAAACATCAATGCCAGAGAATCATTGATCAGCTGCCTCCTGTACACCCCCAACTGAGGATCGAGCCGAAACCTGGGCATGTGAATTGAACTGTGACCTCCTGGATCACAGGTTGGCACTCCACCACTGAGCCACACAGGCTGGGCTGCATATCTTTTATATACAATTTGCAAACAAGACAATTTCAATAATTTATTATTTAGACATATCTATTTGCATGAAGAACAAAGAGAAAGAAAATATACAGACACAGTTGAGTATAGTTGCTGCCTCTGAGCAAGGAGATAGAGATGCGGTAAGGAAAAAAAACCCAGCAAAATGTTTAAAATATTGATTTCCTAATTTCGGGTTGGAAAAGTGGGGGGCGTGTATAAGATGCCCTCCACTTTTCCAACCCAAAATTAAGAAATCAATATTTTAAACATTTTGCTGGTTTTTCTCTTAAGACCTTCTATTTTTTGGCATCTTAAGGAGTTGTTCTTCCTGTTTTCTCCACTGTCTGATCATATTATACTCAGTGGGAGGAGGTTCAAATTGTCTCTCTGCAGCTCTATTTCCATGCTCTTTTGCACAGCTGATTACATTCAGTTTGAATTTTGCAGAGTAAGACAATTGCTTACCAGTATTTACCTTTTTATTTCTTGACATCTTTATGGGCTCAGAACGCTCTGGTCCCTGTTGCATCTGTGCACTCTCCACCTCCGCATCCAATTACAGCATCAGCTGAGGTCAGTATCAATAAGGCTCGTGATTGGAGGAAGCCTGTTTGACTAGGTTTGGGCAGCTACTCACCTGCGAGGCTCCCTCCTTGGCTGACTTCCATGTATAAGACGCCCCTTGATTTTCAGTCTAATGATTTTAGAAAAAATATAATGTCTTATACACGGAAAAACATGGTATATGTAATTTTCCTGGTGTCATTGTAGTTCTTTAATGGACAGTCTAGTAGACCCATTTTCCCACTGGTTGATGGTAACAATGCACCATATATCAACCTTAAATATGCATGAGTCTCTTTGTAACCTCCCTACTCTTTTCCTTTTACTATTTGATTATTCCCAAACAAATAAAACACTGCATTTATTATTATATCTTTGTAAAAAACTCTTCACGTATGTTGGAGCAAATCATCCTACCTTGTTGTTTTTCATAATTGTTTTGGCTATGCTTAACCCTTTGCCCTTATACTTACAATGTTCTCCATTAAGTTCTAGCATATATTTTTATTAGATTTCTTAAATTCATTGTGCATTATGTTTTTATAAATAGAATGTTCAATATATTTCTTAATTTATTTTGTATATTGATCTTTTATCTATCACTTCTTTTTTTTTATTGCTTAAAGTATTACAAAGGGTATTACATATGTGTCCTTTTTTTCCCCGCCCTTGACAATCCCCTGGCCTCCCCTACCCCCCAGTGTCTTATGTCCATTGGTTATGCTTATATGCATGCATACAAGTCCTCGGTTGGATCTCTTACCCCGTTTCCCTCCTGCCCCCCAACC
>NW_005874014.1:0-8846 GCF_000147115.1 Myotis lucifugus | reverse complement strand
CATCCTCTCCAGCACTTGTCGTTTGTTGATTTGTTGATGATAGCCAGTCTGACAGGTGTGAGATGGTACCTCATTGTTGTTTTGATTTGCATCTCTCGGATGATTAGTGACTTTGAGCATGTTTTTATATGTCTCTTGGCTTTCTGAATGTCCTCTTTTGAAAGGTGTCTATTTAGGTCCTTTGCCCATTTTTTGATTGGATTGTTTATCTTCCTTTTGTTAAGTTGTATGAGTTCCCTATAAATTTTGGAGATTAGGCCCTTATCAGATATGACATTGGCAAATATGTTTTCCCACGCAGGGGGTTTTCTCGTTGTTTTGTTGATGGTTTCTTTTGCTGTGCAGAAGCTTTTTATTTTTATGTAGTCCCATTTGTTCATTTTCTCTTTAGTTTCAAGTGCCCTAGGAGCTGTATCAGTGAAGAAATTGCTTCGGCATATGTCTGAGATTTTGTTGCCTTTGAATTCTTCTAGAATTTTTATGGTTTCCTGACGTATATTTAAGTCCTTTATCCATTTTGAGTTTATTTTTGTGTATGGTGTAAGTTGGTGGTCTAGTTTCATTTTCTTGCATATATCTGTCCAATTTTCCCAACACCACTTATTGAAGAGACTATCTTGGCTCCATTGAATGTTCTTTCCTCCTTTGTCAAATATTAATTGAGCATATTGGTTCGGGCCGATTTCTGGGTTCTCTATTCTATTCCATTGATCTATATGCCTGTTCTTGTGCCAGTACCAGGCAGTTTTGAGAACAGTGGCTTTGTAATACATCTTGATATCTGGTATTGAGATCCCACCTACTTTTTTCTTTCTCAGGATTGCTGCAGCTATTCGGGGTCTTTTTTTATTCCAGATGAATTTTTGGAGAGTTCGTTCTAGATCTGTGAAGTGTGCCGTTGGTATTTTAATGGGAAGTGCATTGAATTTATAGATTGCTTTGGGTAGTATGGACATTTTAATGATGTTGATTCTACCAATCCATGAACACGGTATGTTCTTCCATCTGTTTATGTCTTCCTCTATCTCTTTTTTCAACGTCCTGTAGTTTTCTGAGTAGAGGTCTTTTACCTCTTTAGTTAAGTTTATTCCTAGGTATCTTAATTTTTTTGGTGGGATGGTAAATGGGATTGTTTTTCTATTCTCTCTTTCTGAAAGTTCACTATTGGTGTATAGAAATGCCTCAGATTTCTTGGGGTTAATTTTGTATCCTGCTACATTGCCAAATTCATGTATTAAGTCTAGTAGCTTTTTGATGGAGTCTCTAGGGTTTTGTATGTATAATATCATGTCATCTGCAAATAAGGACAGTTTTACTTCCTCTTTTCCAATTTGGATGCCTTTTATTTCTTCTTCTTGCCTAATTGCAATGGCTAATACTTCCAGTACTATGTTGAACAGGAGTGGTGAGAGTGGGCATCCCTGTCTTGTTCCTGTTCTTAGGGGAAATGGTGTTAGTTTTTGTCCATTGAGTATGATGTTGGCTGTGGGCCTGTCATATATGGCTTTTATTATGTTGAGGTATGATCCTTCTACTCCCACCTTGCTGAGAGTTTTTATCAAAAATGGGTGTTGGATTTTGTCAAATGCTTTTTCTGCATCAATTGATATGACCATGTGGTTTTTTTCTTTCAATTTGTTTATGTGATGTATCACGTTTATTGATTTGCGGATATTGTACCATCCTTGCATCCCTGGAATAAATCCTACTTGGTCATGGTGTATGATCTTTCTGATGTACTGCTGGATCCGATTTGCTAAGATTTTGTTGAGGATTTTGGCATCTATGTTCATGAGGGATATTGGCCTGTAATTCTCTTTCATTGTGTTGTCTTTACCTGGTTTTGGTATTAGGGTGATGCTGGCTTCATAGAATGAGCTTGGAAGTGTTCCTTCCTCTTGAATTTTTTGTAGTAGTCTGAGGAGGATAGGTTTTAGTTCTTCCTTGAATGTTTGGTAAAACTCCCCTGTGAAGCCATCTGGTCCTGGGCTTT
The DNA here is from genome assembly GCF_000147115.1 of Myotis lucifugus. Taxonomy (NCBI): domain Eukaryota; kingdom Metazoa; phylum Chordata; class Mammalia; order Chiroptera; family Vespertilionidae; genus Myotis; species Myotis lucifugus. The sequence continues at coordinate 6,853 of NW_005874014.1, read as the reverse complement.
TGTTTGCTGGAAGCTTTTTGATGACTGCTTCAATTTCTTCCATAGTTATTGGCCTATTGAGATTTTTAGATTCTTCCTGATTAAGTGCTGGAATGTTGTATTTTTCTAGGAATTTGTCCATTTCTTCCAGGTTGTCTAGTTTGTTGGAGTAGAGCTGTCCATAGTATGTTTTAACAATCATTTGTATTTCTGTGGGGTCTGTTGTTATTTCGCCTCTATCGTTTCTGATTTTGTTTATTTGGGTCCTCTCTCTTTGCTTCTTGGTGAGCCTGGCTAGAGGTTTGTCAATCTTGTTTATCCTTTCAAAGAACCAGCTCTTGGTTTCATTGATTTTCTGTAATGTTTTTTTGGTCTCTATGTCATTTATTTCTGCTCTAATCTTTATTATCTCCTTCCTTCTGCTCGCTCTGGGGTTTTCTTGTTGCTCTCTTTCTAATTCTTTGAGTTGTAGAGTTAGATGATTTACTACCATTTTTTCCTGTTTTTTGAGATAGGCCTGTAGAGCTATAAACTTCCCTCTCAGGACTGCTTTCATTGTGTCCCATAGGTTTTGGATTGATGTGTTTTCATTGTCACTAGTTTCCAGGATGCTTTTAATTTCTTCTTTGATCTCATTGGTAACCCAATCAATATTTAATAACATGCTCTTCACCTTCCAAGTGTTTGAGTATTTTGGGTTGTTTTTATTGTAGTTTATTTCTAATACTATGCCATCGTGGTCTGAGAAGATGCTTTTTATGATTTCAATCTTCTTGAATTTGGGGAGACTTTGCTTGTGACCCAATATGTGGTCTATTTTTGAATCTGTCCCATGAGCAGTTGAGTGGAATGTATATTCCGCGGCTTTGGGGTGAAGTGTTCTGAAGATGTCTATTAAGTCCATCTGATCTAGTGAGTCATTTAGGATTGCTGTTTCTTTGCTGATTGTTTGTCTAGAGGACTTATCCAGTGATGTCAGTGGTGTATTAAAGTCCCCTACTATGATTGTATTGTTGCCGATCTCTCCTTTGATATCTTCCAGGAGTTTTTTTATGTATTTGGGTGCTCCTGCATTGGGTGCATATATGTTTACCAGGGTTATATCTTCTTGTTGTATTGATCCCTTTAGTATTATGAAGTGGCCTTCCTTATCTCTTGTTATGGCCTTCACTTTGAGGTCTATTTTGTCCGATATAAGTATTGCTACCCCAGCTTTCTTTTCCTTTCCATTTGCCTGGAAGATATTTTTCCATCCCTTCACTTTCAGTCTGTGTGAGTCCCTTCTAATGAGGTGGGTCTCTTGTAGGCAGCAGATGTATGGGTCATGTTTTTTTATCCATTCAGCCACTCGATGTCTTTTGGTTGGAGCATTTAGTCCGTTTACGTTTAAAGTTATTATTGAAAGGTACTTGTTTATAGCCATTTCTTTTTTTGTGTGGCTGTTTTCTTTCTGAGCTTTTTATTTTTTCTTTTTACACCAGTCCCTTTAGCATTTCTTGCATTGCTGGCTTGGTGGTGATAAACTCCCTTAGCCTTTTTTTGTCTGTGAAGCTTCTTATTTCCCCTTCAATTTTGAATGATAGCCTTGCTGGATAGAGTATTCTTGGGTTCAGTCCTTTGCTTTGCATCACTTTGTAAATTTCCGTCCATTCTTTTCTGGCCTGATGTGTTTCTGTTGAGAAATCATTTGATAATCTAATGGGAGATCCCTTGTATGTAACTTTCCGTCTCTCTCTTGCAGCCTGTAAGATTCTCTCTTTGTCCTGAACATTTGCCATGGTAATTATGATGTGTCTTGGTGTGGGTCTTTTCGGGTTCACCTTGTTTGGGACTCTCTGTGCTTGTGTGACTTTTTTCTTCCCCACCTCAGGGAAGTTTTCTGATATTATTTCTTCGAGTAGGTTTTCTAATCCTTGTTCATCTTTCTGTTGTTCTGGCACCCCTATTATTCGTATGTTGTTTCGTTTCATGTTGTCCCAAAGCTCCCTTAGGCTCTCCTCCTGTATTTTAATTTTTTTCTCCAATTGCAGTACAGTTTGGGTGTGTTTAGCTTCCTTGTCTTCCAATTCACTAATTCGGTCCTCCGCTTCTCCTAGTCTACTGTTGATGCTTTCAATGGTGTTTTTTATTGCAGCTATATCGCTCTTCATTTCTTCTTGGGTCTTGCATAAGTTATTGATTTTTTCATCTGTTTCTTCTTGCTTCTTGCATAAGTAGTTGATTTTTTCCTCCATCCGGTTTATGCATGCTAGGACCCTTATTCTGAATTCTTTTTCTGTCATGTTGCATGCCTCTGTCTCATTTAGCTGCTTTTCTGGTGAGTCCTCCTTTTCTTTCCTTTGGGGGTTTCTTTGCCTACCCATGTTTGATCTCACTGACATATCTAGATGTTGAGTCGTTCAGTGGCTGCTCCCTGGGTGGCAGTGGCTCCTTGGGCTGTGGTTGCTCCTTGGGTGGTTGCGGTAGCAGCTGCTCCTCAGTTGGCAGCAGCTCCTCTGGTGGGTGTTGTTCACAGCTGTGGTGGCTCTTCTGGCTGGTGGGGGGAGGCTTCACGTACAGCTGCTGTTCTTCAGACAGAGGGTGTGGTGATCAGGAGGCTGCTGTTGCTTGGATCTGCTGCGTTGATTTAAAGGCACAAAATACAACACAACAAGGCACAACGTACCAGGCACTGAACACAGATATATTCACGATATTAATAACCCCAAATAAAGGTGACTCCCCGAATTAAGAGAATTAGGGGGTAAGGAGGAAAGAAGAGAAAAAGATAAAAGAGAAAAAAGAAAAGAAAAATGAGAAAGAAAAAAAGGAGTGCAAAAATGAAATTGGGAAAAAAAGAGGGGGGGGGAAAAAGAAAAAGAAAAAAAAAGAGTGAAAATAGAGAATGAAGTAGAAGAGGGGAAGAGACTATTTGTATGAGGAGAAAACTCCGATAGAACTGCCACTAATCCCAACAAATTCCAGCAACAGATCCCTGGAGATGAATACAAACTACAAACAACCAATGATATCAAGAGAGGCAAGGGAAAACAGAAGCATAAAAATAGCTGCGGGTGGGGGAGGGGAGGGAGGGGAAAAACCAGCAGATAAAAATAAAAATAAAAAGCAAAACAACCTCACAACCAGTCCTAAAAAAGAAAAAAAAACAACGCAAAACAAAACAAGCAAAAAAAAAAAAAACAACACACACACACACAAACAAACAAACAAAAAAACAATATATTCAACAATCAAGCAAACAGCAAGATAACGATAGAAAAATAAGAGAAAAAAAATATTTGGATAGTGAAGAAGGATAAGGGATAGCTGTATAAGGATTTAGAGCAGTGGATTGGAAATAGGATATATAAGAAGGGTGAAATTGGACAGGGGGTAAAAAGACGGAATAAGGAAAATCTAAAGCAGGAATAGGGTAAGAGAAACAGGACACCAAAAGGGGAAAGGTGAGGAAGAGGGTTTTAGCATAGAGGTAAAATTGAGGTAGGGAAAATTGATGCTAAAGGAATGATGAAAATAGAATGGAGAACACTACTCCCAAAATAAAAAAAGAGAAAATAAAATGGCACTTAAAAAATGGTAAAATGGTAGCAGTAATAATACTGGTTAAAAATAAAAATGTAGTAATTAAAAGGGTAAAATCAGGTGATGGAAAAAGGAGAAAAAGAAAAAAAAATTGGTTTCTTAATTGAAAGGCGAAAAAGGAAAAAAAAAATTGCAGTAGTGAAGGTCTTTCGGTTCTTCTACTCTTCAGCCTGGCTCGCCTTAGTCCTGCCAGGTATTCAGGAGAGTGTTGAATTTCCCTGCGATACACTGTTCCTCCGTATTGTAAATCACAGTCCTGATTTTAAAGCAGGCCGTATGTGTGATCCAGACTGCCTTAATTTGTGTTCACCTAAGAGTCAGTTTGTGGCTCAGCCTCTGGGTGGCAGTGTTTTGGGGTTGGCCTCTGAAGCTATACGGCTTCTCTACCCAGCAGCAAGGTTTTATTTTCTCTATTGCACTTAAAACTGGTTTGGGAAGGTCAACTGCCCAGAGCTGTTTCTTAAATAATCGTTACCCTGCTCTGCCTATCTATCACTTCTGTTAAAATCTTTTAATACCTCAAACAGTGTACAGATTATTATATATTTTAGACATTAATGACTATTCCTTTCTTTGCACTTCTTTTACTTCCTTACTGGCTAGAATCTCTAGTGGTATAGTAACATTTTTTCTTGTCCTGACTTGTAACATTTTATCCCTATGCAAGTTTGTTTGCTTTATAATTTTCATATATACCACTTATCACATTATGAAAATTCCCCTCTATTCCACATTTCCTAAGAGTTTCATTATGAATGTTTGTTGAATTTTATCAAATGATTTTCTATATGAATTAACATATTTTTCTTCTCTTATCTGGTAATATACATTTACCTTTGTTCATTGCTTTAACTATTGTAGAATTTGTAATATTGTTCACAAATACTCACTCTCATTCCCTATAAAAGTTTTATAAATCTGTGCTCAATGTCATGTGACTTGTAATTGCTGTGCCAACTGTGGAAAGATTATATATCCCTTCCTTTGCTCTTGTCTAGGTGAATACTTTGGCTACAAATTGAACAGAGACAGCCTGGAGCAGTGCTGCAGCTGACCTGCAGCCTACATGAAACGAGACATAAAACAAACAGTGCTGCTTTAAGTTGCTGAGATCCCAAGATCAGTTGTGCAGCAAAGCTGACCAAAACAGTGTACATGTCTGTTTCATAATAATTGTAGTAGCATCATTTTATAAAGATTTTGTAAATTAAATTTTGATTTTTTAATAAACATTTCCAACATTAGAATTTATTTGTTTCCTCATTGCACTATAAATTTCACTGCATTGTTTTAATATATGCTGGGTTGTATTATTTCTATGAATTGTAATTTATTTAATTTTGTAATTTACTGTAAGGCCAGTTTTTAAACAAGCTCAATATGCTTTTGAAAAGATAATATTTCTTCTGTTTTTCAGAACATGCTAGTTATGTGTATGTGTAGTAACATATATATGCATATATATCAAAACTAGCTTTTTATTATATCACTAGAGGCCCGGTGCATGACATTTGTGCACTGAGGAATGTGTGTGTGTGTGTGTGGGGGGGGGGGTCCCTCAGACCAGCCTGTGCCCTTTTGCAATCCCGGAGCCTCAGGGGATGTCCGAGGAAGCCGGTAAACATCCCTAGCACTGCCACTCTCCAGCCATCAACCCAGCTTCTGGCTGAGCAGCACTCCCTCTGTGGGAGTGTGCTGACCACCAGGGGGCAGCTCCTGTGTTGAGCATCATAGCTACTGGTCTTTCCCCTGTTCAGTCTATTTGCATATTACCCTTTTATTACATAGGATTTTAGTCCTCTATTGTCTTAGTTGCTCTTTCTAATTTATCTCTCAGATGTTGAAGGTGAAAAATAAAAGTCCATAATAATAAATAATTATACATTGTACATATTCATAAAGGACCATATCATTTTTAATATAAAACAACTCTAATAGTTTTTAACTTGATTTTAACATTATGACTATGTTTTTCATTTGCAAGTTTCTGCTCTGTCTTTGTTCATTCTTTTCTCTTAAACCTTTATATCTTTTGTTTTGGAACATTTTTGTAATTTTTAACACTATCTGCATGTCTTTCTCGTTTAAAAGTCTTATTTAATGTCATAAAATGTTTGACCTTCATTCTAGCATTTTCATTGTTTCATTTTTTAAGTCCATATTTTCCACTTATACTTTCTTGTTTCATTTGAGTTTGTTCCTTTTCAGTAATAAAAATATTTATGGTTTTATTTACAGCTATAATTTTCATATATATATATATATATATATATATATATATATATACCTTTTTAACTTATATTTCTTTATTGTTAACTTTAGTCAGTGTAAATTTGCTCCCAATTCAATTAAAAAATACAATATTAGTGCTCTTAATCTTTCCATTTTCTCTCCCTAAATGCTCATCCTGCCTGGTTATATTGCTATAATCATATATTTTTTCCCTTACCTTTGAATTACATTCATTTGAATAATATGCTTAAACTGTTTGCTCCTTGAAATATCATATTAAGACTATATTATGTGGAATACTCACTATGAAAGATGAGAACTGTGCCTTCATACTTCCCTTAAGTCTCTTACCATTTAAAAATTACATTTATATTTTTACATTATCAAGGCTCATTAAATTTACATTCTATTCTGTTCTAAAAAGCCTGGAGTTTTCTAGACTTTTATATTTCAGTTGATATGGTTCTCACTAACTAATGTTTTGTTGCAATTTTGTTTTGTTTCTAGTAATAGCAGCTTCTTTAATTCTAAGTTTTAAAACTTTGTCTTGTCTCCTGGCTAGAATTTATTTTATTCATTTTACTGAATCTATTGAGATGACCATATGTGCTTTGCTCCTTTAATGCTTTATATGTTCAATTATATTGATCACCCATTGTTCGGTGAAACCTGTCATTCTTAGCCTGGCCAAAACCACTTGGTTATTTCACGTTACACTTTTAATATGTCATGGATATAAATAGCTAACATTTTATAAAATAGTTTTCATTTGGTCACGAGGGATATTTTTGATGCATTTTTTTCTCTCTAGTTTTGGGATCATGGAATTGATTGGCTCATAAAATGAGTTGGGCAATGTGGGAGACAGAATAATGGGCCCCACCACCACCAAAGGGGTCTATGTTCTAACCCCTGGGACCTATCTTACATGGCAAAAGCACTTTGTAGATGTAAGTAAATTAAGGGTCTTGGGATGGATATTATTCTGAATTATCTGGGTGGGTCTAATGTAATCCCTAAAATTTCTGATAAGAGAGAGAGAAAGGTGAGTCAGAGTCAG
>NW_005874013.1:0-18267 GCF_000147115.1 Myotis lucifugus | reverse complement strand
TATTAGCTTACTTATTATCTATGCATAACATTTCTTGAGTTCTACAAAAATATTTTATTTATTTTGCCTCTCTTTTATGATATTCCTACTACAAGTAACACTCTTTGTAACTGTCCTGAAGTTTAAATATGCTGTTCTATCCTTTCCATTTTTTCTCTTAGCATTTCAGTGTTAGAAGTTCCTATTGGCATTTCAAGCTTATCGGTTCTTTGGTCACCTCCAGCTTATTGAGTAACTCAAAGGCACTCTGCTTTTGCTGGTTTGATTCTTAAAGTTTTCATCTCTGTCCACATTCCCCAAGTTTTTCTTGTATCAAATTAGAGCCATTAGCTTATCAGTCAGTTGTTTTAAATTTACCAGTCATTTCTTTTAGTATGCCTTGACATTTTTTGTTGAAAACTGGACATTGTGAACTGGGTAAAGGAATGAAGGTAAATGGGCCTTTAGTGTGAGGTTGTGTGTTTATCTAAGGGGTAGGCTATGTTTACTATAATAGTATGTTTCAGAGGCTAAACCTTCCTGATATTTTTCTTGATTTTGTCTCCCCTGTTGTCTTTGGGTTTCCCTATAAACTTCAATAAAACCTGAGACATGTTTTTTCAGTTGTGTCCCCTGCCATCACATCAGGAAAACTAGGATGTGGTGCTTAGATATGAGGGAAGGAAAAGCTTTCTCAGGTTCAGTCCAGTGGTGAGGTCCTGGGCTTTCAGTGAGCCCATGCACTTGGGCAGTGATCATCACAAATGCTTCTTTGTGTGTTTTCCCCTTCTTCCGCATGTGAGACAGAACTGGTAAGAGGGAACTGGAGTTGGGTACTTCCCTTCCTCCCACATGAAAAGCTAGAGGAGGTTAAAGTTGGGTATTTCCTTTTCCATTCATTGGTTAGGTAACTCTGATAAAATAGTTTCTCTTGAGGGCAGGCCTTAAGAACAGAATGCTCTGGAGTGTTTCATAATGGTTCCTTTTCCTCTCCTTCTGCTGAGCAGGAAGGGGTTATTCTCCTGTCTTCTCTGGGAGAGATTGGTAGGGCTCCTGGCGGGGGGGGGGGGGGGGGTGGTGAGGGGAGGGCAACACTCAAGTGTGGGACCCTCCAAAACCAGCCCCCTCGAGTTTTTAAACTCTCTAACTGGTCCACACTGAGCCTCTAGCAGCCATGAGATAGTTTAGTTTCCTACTTAGATACTGGTTCCTGTGAAGTTTTCTGTTATCGAGTTTCTGCTCTACTAAGTTGTTAGGAACTGTAAAATGAGAAAAATGGGAAAACCACCAATTTGCCCAATGGCCTTCATTTTCTGATTAATAGAAGTAGAGTTAGACTTTCCATATGTTTGTTTTAGTTTTAGTTGTGTGCATGGGAGTGACTACTTCTACACTCATTACATGACAGACCCCAAACTAGAAGTTCCCACTACCCAAACCTTTACAGACATCTCTATCCAGGAGAAAGTGTGACTTATCCACAAGAGTCAGAACTTATTATAGCTAGCTAGGGTTTTGTTTTGTATTTTAACTCATTTCATTGAGATGGTGGGTTTTGTTACTAAGCCTCCAGTGTAAGAATAGCTTGTTTTATGCTTGGAACCAGATGGACTTGGAGTTCAATAATACATTTCTGGGAACCTTGAACCACTGACTTTTGCTTTTAGGCAGCCACCTTCCTTCTTAGAATAGGATACCCTTTTTTTTTGTTGTTGTGGGTGTTAAAAACATATCTCCCTTCATACCTCAAAGACTAAGTTCTAATAGAAAAAAAAAATAGTCCAGTAACACTGGCCATATCCATGGCTTTTCAAGGGGGAACAAAACAATTACATGGCATTTGACAATGAGTTACCAAATACATGTTGTGCATGACTCTTGACAAGGTCTTGCTTTAGCATAGGTTAATTGTGTTCAATCATCTGTGAAGAAATGGTTCTCCCGAGATTCTTAGACGCATAGAACCATGATCAGACAGCGTCCCATGGTAGGAGGAAGAAACCGGAGAAACCAGCCACTTATTTGGCCTGGGCTTCAAATTTAGACACATTGGAATCGCCTCACCATATTTGGTATCTGGTGAAGCATTGAATTAAAACTTTTTTCTTTAGAATATTTCAAACAAAGAGGCCCCAAACCATGTGAGAAATGTTTGGGGAATATCCTGTTACAATCTTTTATTGCTACAAGCAAGGAGAACAGCTAAAGCTAGAATAGATCTTGTCCTCAACAGTTTAATGGGCCAGCCACTCAAATATTAGGCCAATAGAAGGGAGGGTTTATTGAGTTGCTTTCTCAGATTCAGCTCTGTAGGAAAGCTGAGACTGTTATGCAGGAGCAGTGGTAGCCAACAAGCTACATATGGGTTCTGGAGTATGGAGACACTTTGCCTATTTTGTTTGATGCAATTACTAGGCTCCTTACTCAAGTTGATGTAACACCAATAGTTATCATGTTGCCTTATAGATCTGTTCTGCACATTTGGGCCACATAGGCCCATTTTAGGCTTCAGTATTACAATACAAGCTCTAGGGGCAACCCTTAAATATTTGGGTATCTTTCTATACTATATCCATCTTTTAATGTTGGAAGTTCAACACCTGAGCAGAAATACCTATTTTGAATGTCTGCAAAAAGGCAAGAGATTCCTTCCTATCATAGAATTCAACTTTAGTAGATACCTTCAGATGTAGTAGATGTACCTGACATAGATAGGTGATCTATCTACATTCAAGACACCTCCAGAAGTGATCATTTTCTCATTTTACAGATGAAACTGAGATTAACCCATCAGACTCACATAGCATTTGGAGTTGCATTAAGATTCAAACTTCCAATCCCTCGCTTTATCATACCTCTAGCTTCAATGACCACAGGAAGGCTGAGGAAGTAGCCACATTGGAAATAGATGCCAAAATGTGAGAACACCAGGAAGAAGGGACAGAAAGAGATTTACAAGCAGAGGCAGCAGCTTAACCCAAGGCACAGGATTTGGTTTATGACTCATTCAGGGCAACATACTTAGCTCCTAGGCTGAAGCAAAATGCAATGGAAATAGAGTGGACCCAAGCTCCTCAGAAGAGATGAAAGCATTTTACTACCTAAAGTTGTAGACAGCTCTTCAAATGGTGCCAAAACTCTGGTTTGTTCAGCTTGTGTAAGTCTTTCCTTCTAAGAAAGATGTCAAACTGTTCTCCATACACTAGCCTCATTCCTATAAACCATATTCCATCTCACTTCCCACCTGACCTGTGCCCAGGTAAATTCTATCCAAACTCCAAAGCCCAATTGACAGCTCATAGCTTCCCTAAGCTGCTTTAACCAGAAGTTTTCTTCTCAAATCCTTTCACCCTTTCTCTGACTGGCTTATTTCACTTATCACAGTGGTTGGCAAACCACGGCTCACGAGCCACATGTGGCTCTTTGGCCCCTTGAGTGTGGCTCTTCCACAAAATACCACGTGCGGGCATGCACGTACAGTGCAATTGAAACTTCGTGGCCCATGCGCAGAAGTCGGTTTTTGGCCAGGGCGAGTCTATTTTGAAGAAGTGGCATTAGAAGAAGTGGGGCGTGGACATATAGAGAGGATGAACGAAAGGAGATAGACGAAACAAGTATACAAGACGAGTGTGGATGGGAGAGTTGGAAGGGGTCGACCTCAGCGAACGTACCTCAATCATATTGAGGATGTTTTTAGCAAAGGCCAGCTTAGGAGTACCCTAATTAAGTTAATAACAATGTACCTACCTATATAGTTTAAGTTTAAAAAAATTTGGCTCTCAAAAGAAATTTCAATCGTTGTACCGTTGATATTTGTCTCTGTTGACTAATGAGTTTGCCGACCACTGACTTAGCATAATGCTCTCCAGTTCCATCCATGCTGTTGCAAATGGTAAAAGTTCCACATGAACAAAAATAGATCCAGAGACAAATGGCAGGGGAAGTGGAGAGTTAGAGAGCAACCAAAGGACTTGTATGCATGCATATTAGCATAACCAATGGACACAGACACTGGGGCAGTGGGGGCTTGCCCAGGGTGGGAATGGTTGGGGGGGTGTTAATTGGGGGAAAAAGGAGACATATGTAAAATTGTAGACAATAAAAAATAAAAATAAATCCTTTCACCCAATCAAGAGCTAATGTCTTTACATCAAGTTCAGTCAGAGCCCCACCCTTGCAGCCACCCCGAGGGCAGGCAACTCGTCTCAGCTACTTGGCCTTGGAGGGAGAGCAGGTTGCTTGTGGGGGCAGTTGCCGAAATTCACGGAGGCTGGGACTCCATTCTCAAGCATAGCAAAAACAGCCTAAGCCTAGAGATATCTGTGGGAAGGGAATGCGGATTGTGGATAGCAGTGTGAGCTGCCCATCTGTCTCCTTTAGCATTTGAGAATACCCGAGACCTGACTTTGGACTGAGGCACCTGTAACTTCTCAGGAGCGCCAACACTGGCGGTTGCTGCTGACTTCCAGAAAAAACACTGATTTCTCAGTGTCCCAGGGTTTGTTCTTCCTTATTTTTGTTTGTTTGTTTGTTTGTTTTTTGTTTTTATAAACACACATGTGGGTTTGTTGTTTTGTGTTTGTTTGTTTTTTTAATAAAAGTTCAGTCTGAGATTGATTTCTCCTTGTCATGCTTGTGGGAAGTAGCCTAGCACTATTCTCAGTGCTGGGTATTTGAACTATGTTGTCATTCCAGAGGATGACAGGTTTCTCCAGACAACTTTTGAGAGTCTAAAATCATAGCTCTCCAATATTGCTATTTGAATATTTAGTTAATGTGACTCCTGTTGAGATAAAATAGCCAAAAAGTTTTTTCCTGCCAAAATCCTTGTTTGTGTCCTCTCCACCTCCCACTAGCTAAAGACATTCACTTGCTGTGACTTGCCCAGATGTCCCTTCTTTGCCAAATAATCACCTCCACACGGTCATCTGTTCACCTTAAAACCTTTATATGGGCGATAAGAAAAATGAGTCAGATTTCCACGGAGGTCTATAAACTTGTTACAAGTCTTACAGCACCTCGGGTCATGAGAATCAATCAGCCCTTCTGAAATGGTTTCACCAGCTGGTCGCCCTCACTCTACTGGAGAAAGAATCACTGGGTTGGAAGCACCCTTGGCCACGGGCTGTGGAAACCTGAGTCTGTGCAGAGTGGGGAGGCAGAGTCAGAGAGGGGAAGCCAGCCTCTTCCTGAGAGCTTTCTGCCACTAGGTAGCGAGACTACTGGGAGGCTTTGTCCTTTAGATTATGCTCATTTGTCTTGTTTGTAGATTCCTAAACTCCCATTTCTCTGGCAGGTCAGAGAAATATTCCCCACAAGATTACAGACTCTGCACTGCTCAACTCAGGATGTTCTAGTTAGGCTTCTGCACTTGCCTGGAGTCCCAGCTGAAGGTGAATTCACTTAAGCCCCCCGCCCCCCTCCACTGCATGAGTAGCTGGGGCGCTGCACCATCTTGCTGCAGGCAAAGGTCTTGTTAGTGACTTCAGCTGAGCCACAACTTCAGTGTACCAACTTCAGGTGCTTGATTATAAAACAGAAGACAATTGAGGAGCCTGAGCTTTTAAGATCTGAGACAGAGGATGAAGGAGGGTCCTAATGCCAGGCAAGATGGAGAACTTGTGCTCAAACTCTGCTTAACATCGGTGGAAGCAGCCTCATGTGGGGCTGCTATCAGGTGGACATGCCCAGCACCAGATGCTTGTTTCCATGTTTGCTGAATGACTTGTTCAGCGATCTCCACTGAGATGTTAAGGCTAGAACTCAACTTAGAACACCCCAAATCAACCCAGCTTCAGCCATTTTACCACCTCACGTTGCTTCTAGATGTTATTTCACATCCAACTGTTCATACCTTCATTGGTGGAGTCTAGTGGGATTAAGTGATAAATAGCAGGCCACCTGTCACAAAGGTGCTTGGCCCTTTCTCTTTCCCCTCCCTGAAAGTCATTAAGTGTAGCTTATTCTGCTCTCTGTCATCAGCTGGCACTGGACTATTAATGACTATTGAGCACAAATGGATTCTAGTAGCTTATTAGCATCAGCCCAGCATTTACTCTAGCCCAGGTTTCAATAGAAACAGTTGAGCCCCCAAAAGCAGAATATTCACAATCCAACTTGAGCTCTTGGCTTGCTCTGTAGTTGGGAAACCTCTCCCAGAGAAATACCATGCTCCCCAAAGTCATGATTGGCTCTATATGAACCCCCTGGCTTTGAGAACCCCAGTACAGAGCAACAGAGCCCTATGAAGAGGTAGATACTGTAGTGAGAAATCCTTCTTATGGAAAGGAGCATCCCTACCCCAGTTCTTCCAAGCTGGGGGCAGGAACAGCCAGCAAACTTCTGTAGTCAGTTTTTATTATTATTTTTTTGTTAATCCTCATCTGAGGATATTTTTACCATTGATTTTTAGAGAGAAGGGAGGGAGAGAGACAGAGAGAGAGAAACATGGATATGAGAGAGACACATCAATTGGTTGCTCCCCACCCCCACCTGCCCGTGTCCTGACCAGGGCTGGGGATCAAGCCTGCAATTGAGGTATGTGCCTTGATCGGAATCGAACATGGGACCCTTCATTCCATGGGCCAATGCTCACTGAGCCAAACCCATGAGGGCTCTGTACTCAGTTTTTAGAAGGAGCCCGACCTTCCCTGCCATTGTGGGAGTACCAGCAGAGTCGCCATGCTAGTTAGGGAGCGTCTCCTCTCCTGTGGGTCCCTCTTCAAGGGACTGGGAAGGAGCTCTGCAGGAAAGCATCTGCCCCGTTTTAACAGGTTAGGCAGAGACTAAACCGAAAGGAGGAAGAAGCATTTCAGAGCTGTGTAGTCCACCAACAACTAGAAAACTGCCTATTCAGAACTGGTGGAGGGATGAGGTGAAGACACAAGGCTTTGTAAGAGAAGCCACAGGAAAAGAGAATGGTCTCTTCAGTAAGACAGTGTTCCAGGTCCTGGAAGTAGGACTGAGAGAGAAAGTTCTTGCAGAAAGAAAGGGAAAGAACAGATACCACTTCTTCACTTCTCACCAGCTCCCCCACTTCCCCAGCCTCCATCTCATTACAAACCCGCTAACGTACACAAATAGTAAGATGCCCTGCTGCCCAGAGCAGAAGCCCTCCACAATGCCACAGGTGACTGTCTTGGCTTTTAAAGGCGGGTGTCCTGGGCGCATGCTCAGCAAGAAATGGAGCTGCATCAGGGAGGGGAAAACACCTGCCTCCCCAACCCTCTTCTCACTCTCCACTGCAAAGGCTCCCACCTCATCTCAGAAGAGCAGGGGCAGCTGAGAGTAACTGAGGCAGCAAATTTATCTGGTGGGTTAATCACCCAGAGCTGTGCCTCCTCCTCCCTTTTTTCACCTTTTCCTCAAGCTCTGCCTCAAGGTTTATGCTGCAGAGTGTCCTGGGAGGAGCAGTGCTCAAAGACTAGCTCTGAGAAGCTTTGCATTATTTTGCCAAATGAGGGCGAGAATTCTCCTGTGGGTGTCTCCACTCATGGATAGGGTCACCAGGTTTAACCAATGAAAGGACAGGAAGAAAGGACATTTGAATTTCAGATAATGAGCACATTGTTTTGTAGTATAGGTATGCTGCATTTCAGCTCCACTGTCCTATTTGGGATATATCTGTCTTGCAAAATTATTTGTTGTTTATTTGTTGTTTTCATTGTCACTGGACATAATAAACTTTATCTGGCAACTCCCATGAGGCCCCAGACCACCCAGAAGATTCCTCCTCCCAGCCAAATGCTGGTTGAGTTCTTTGTCATACTAATGAGAGCAATACAAGATAATTCATTGCTATTGCACCTGAAACTGCACCACCAACCTGTCCAACTCTGCCCTGCCCTGAAGAGAGTTACCCTCATATTCAACAGGCTCTAGAGCAGTGGTTCTCAACCTTCTGGCCCTTTAAATACAGTGCCTCATGTTGTGACCCAACCATAAAATTATTTTCATTGCTATTTCATAACTGTAATGTTGCTACTGTCATGAATCATAATGTAAATATCTGATATGCAGGATGGTCTTAGGCGACCCCTCTGAAAGGGTTGTTCGACCACCAAAGGGGTCGTGACCCACAGGTTGAGAACCACTGCTCTAGAGAGTACATAGTTCAAAGCTGGAAGCTACCCCTTGAGGAAGAACTCTGTTAAACTTCCTGTGTGAATTGGAATAGATTTCATCTTCCTGTGGTCATTAATTTCCCCACCTGTGGGATAACTTGAACTCAATAATAATGGCAATTATTCACGGAGCCAGGCATGCCCACCAGGCTCATTATTTCTAATTGGTTCAACAGATCTAGATCTATATTTTACAGCTTTACATTTCACAGGACTCAGAGAAACAAAGGGTCCGCAGGTAAGGGCTAGGATTGAAACCTAGACCCAGTTGATTTTCAGTCCTGGGATCTTTTCTGTTCTTCATTCCACTTCTCTAAGTGTTTCCGGATTGGTCATTCAGTCATGTTTGTTTGATTGCTTGTTTGTTTGCTTGCTTGTTGGTTGGTTGGTTGTTTATAATTGGGTAATACAGACACATGTTACACACACACACACACACACACACACACACCAGGTACAAAATGGTGAAAAGTAAGACTTCCTCCCTTGTTTTTCTTCTAGTCACTAATTCTTCTCTCCAGAGCAAATCAGCCAATCAATAGTTTTCAGATACATCTTGTTCATTTTCTTTTCCACAGAAGGTGGCCTCCTATACAATTTTTTCTGCACTTCCCCTTTTCCCACTTAATATAAGTTCAAGATCTTTTCATTTTAGTAAATATAAAAGCATCTTTTTAAATGGCTGCCATTATATGGATATGCTAAATTTTCTCTTACCAACGGTTTATAGAAGTACACACTTAGATTTATTTCCCATATTTTGCTCCCCCTTTTTAACAAAAAAAATGCTTTAATAAATATTTTACTATAAGCTTATATTTGTACATGTGCTATCCATGGGATGCACAGTTAGGTATTTAAATATTTAGGAATGAAATCACTCACTCAAAGGATATGTGCATTATAAACTTTGAGAGATACTGCCAGATGGAGTGGAAGTTAGATAATAACGGACATTCCTTTCAACAATATATAATTACCTGTTGGCCTGGAAAGTCCCTTACCCAATTCTCTGCCAATCTGATAGGTGAAAAAATAGTGTCTCACAATGGTTTTAATTTGCGTTTACCTTATTATAAATGTGGCTGGGGATCTTTTCCTGTGTTTGAGCCTTTTTCTCCTCTTGGGAATGTCCATCTAGATTATCGGGGGCCCAAGGAATGAAGACAACACATGGGCAAATTCTTGTATTCAGTTGGTAAAATAATGCCAAGTTGTTACACCTTTTCTTATTAACTTGTAGAGGAATATCAGATTCTCAAAAAAAAATGCCACTTTACCTATGATTTGAATTTCAAATATTTGTAGGTTTTCTTTTAACTTTGTGTATTTCCATTTTTCTAATTCACTTTGTTTATTTTTTATCTAGTCAGATTTATGGCTTCAGAATTTAATATCAAACCTAGATAGACTTTCCCTGTTCTAAGGTTCTAAAACAAATTCTTCTTTTCTTTCTTTCTTTCTTTCTTTCTTTCTTTCTTTCTTTCTTTCTTTCTTTCTTTCTTTCTTTCTTTCCTCTTTCTTTTGTTTTTTGTCTCACAATTCCATTTTTAAAAGTATTAAAATATTTTGACCTAACAAAAATGTGTTCATCTGTCATCAGCATCTCAAATGTTCTATAATTTTGTACTGACTTTTTATGTTTGAGTGTATGAGTGTATTTGGTCCCAGGTTATTTTCTTCCTACTGCTCCATAAGATATGTTTGTAGCTTTTCTTTCTTTTTTTTTAAATATATATTTTATTGATTTTTTACAGAGAGGAAGGGAGAGGGATAGAGAGCCAGAAACATCGATGAGAGAGAAGCATCGATCAGCTGCCTCCTGCACACTCCCCACTGGGGATGTGCCCGCAACCAAGGTACATGCCCTTGACCGGAATCGAACCTGGGACCCTTGAGTCCGCAGGCCAACGCTCCATCCACTGAGCCAAGCCGGTCAGGGCTGTAGCTTTTCTTATTGACCTGCAGTGCCTCTCACTCAGGGAAGGAGTCTATATCCCTCACCACTGATGTGTAATTGACAAGTGGTCACCAACATTTTTATAATGTGAGATCATGTTACACACTTATTTTCTGCTTGAAGGGAAATCATGAGTTTCTACCAGCTCTCTTGTTCTTTTCTCTTTGCCACAAGAATGGCATGTCCAAAAAAGGGCTATTCTTTCAGGCAAGGTCCAGCAGATCCACAGCCACCAAGAAGGAATGTGATTGAGAAATACATGTTTACTGTTATAAACTACTGAGACTTTAGGGCTGTTTGTTACCTAAGCAAACCTGACATTCACATCTTAATTGTATCTATGTTTAGCCCCTGTATCATGAAGTATAATGTACATCAAAAATAAGGAAACAAAACAAATGTTTCCTGCCATAAATTACCACTAAGTTAATCCCCATGTGACCATCACCAACCAGGTCAAGAGGCAAAATATTTCCAGCCTTAGTAAACAGACTATACCCTCTCTTCAATGCGATAGGCTGAATTGTGTCCCCTAAGATTCCTAAGTTGAAGTCCCAACCCCCCCATACTTCAGAATGTGACTGTATTTAGAGAGTCTTTGAGGAGGTAATTAAGTTAAAATGAGGTCTTTAGGGTGGGCCCTACTCCAGTGTGACAGGTATCATTATAAGAAGAGGAAATTAGGACACAAATATGCACAGAAGAACGACCAAGTGGAGACATGGGGAGAAGAGAGCTCTCTGTTAGCCAAGGAGAGAGGTCTCAGAAGAAACTAACCCTGCCAACACCTTGATCTTGGACGTCTGCCTCCAGAGATCTAAATACATTTTGTTGTTTAAGCCTGTGTTGTTTTGTTATGGCAGCTCTAGGAAATTAATTTACTCATAATAGTGGATTCCTCAATATCTGTTAGCAATAATCTCCATACTTACTTCCATCAGTATAGTTTGTTGCTTGCTTTGTTTTTTAGTTTTCATAGAAATATAATCATGCACTGTGTGTGTGTGTGTGTGTGTGTGTTGATTACTTGTGCTCAAAATTATAATTGTGAGATTCATTACTCTCTTTGCTATAAAAATATTCTACCATGTATTAACTCATTCTACTGTTTGTGAACTTTTGTGTGTTTCTGATCTGGAACTATTATGAATAATACTGATATATAATCCTTGAACACATCTCCTTGTGCTTATGTGCATCAAAGAGTAAAATTCCTGTATTATAGGGTATGTGTATGTTTAAGTTTAGTAGATAATGCCAAATAATTTCAAAATTATTTTAATAATTCATGGTTCCACCAGCAGCTCCGGAGAGTCTCTGATGTTCTACATTCTTGTTAACACTTGCTATTGTCAGACTTTTTAATTACTTTTTCATTTAAGAATATAAAATTGTTTCTTATTATGGTTTGAATTTGTATTTCTGTGATTGCAAATGAGGTTAAGTAACTTTTAAAAACATTGATTGGTCATTAGAATATCCTTTTCTGCAGTCTTTTTTCAACATTCTTGCATGTTTCTGTTGGATAGTCTTTTTCTTATTGATTTGTATATTTTCTTTATTTATTATGAAAGTGAGCCCGTTGTTGGTTATTATGCTATTAATATATTCTTTCATTCAGAAAATGTAAATTTGTTCTGTAACCTACACCATATTAAAAATCAATTAGATTATGGTTCTAAAAATAAAAAGACAAAACGATACAATTCTTAGAAGATAATATGGAAGACTATTTCATGACCTTGCCATAAAGGAAATCTTAAGCAGGGCACAAAAATGAGACTGATAAATTTGATCACAACAATTAAACTATTACTACTCCCAAACTACCATTAAAATGGTTAGAAGGTAAGCCCACAGAGGGGAAGCGATATTTCTAGGGGTGTCTGAGTGAGGTAAATCCTCAGTTTCATGGGTGGAAGTTAATGGATAATGTTTAAAGTTGATCCATCAAGAAATAACAAAACAATAATAAATATAGAAGCACATAATAGGTCACTGTTTCTGGGACTAGGACTGAAACTGAGGATAGGTGGGATAGAGATGGAAAACTATTGGTTTCTACGATAACCCCTCTATATTATTTTATTTGTTAACTATGTGCATGTATTACTTTGTGTGTTTTTTTAAGGTACTCTTTTTTAGAAATATGTAGTAATTCTTCAACTCTTATTGAAGTACCTCTGGAGTGAAGAATGGAGACACTTTCTTAGACCTCCAGCCAAGCCCTAAGACTGTGATGACAAATTAAAAAAAATGCTTTTAGGTCTGCTATTTTACAATAAAAATCACAAGAATTTTATATTCTTAGTCATCATATATTTGTGTTAGTTTAATGTGAAAAAATCTTTTATTTAAATTACTTACATATTTACTCAAATTTCCTAGCAAATTTCATGTTCAGGAAGATCCAGCAGGTTTATTCCTTGGCTTCAAGTAGCCCCAGAACACCCCTGAGGAACCCCTGGGCTGTAAGTAACCCAGTTTGAGAAGGATATTTCTAACTTGTTAATGCTGCCATAATGGCTAAATATACTAGCATTATGGCTTCCAGATGTTGTATCTACTTCAGATGTTAGATAGGGAGCACAAGGCAGTGTAATTGTGCAGTACTCACTTTACAATCAGAAGATCTGTTTGCGTTCTGACTGGGACCTTACTTTGAGCAAGTTACTTGAAGTCCCAAGACTTTCACCTTCTCAACTATAAAACAAGCCTAATAAATACTGATTTTGCCTATTACCCCACTAAGTTGTTCTGTGGCTTATGTGAGAAATTATTTTGTAAACCATGTAACATTTGTCTTCCAGAGTACTGGCAGAAATTTTGTATGTCAAATTTTAATGCCAGAATTTTCAACATAAGTTGAAAATGTGATATGTTTTAATATCTATACAGCTTCTCCAAGGCGTTTGCATTGGCCAGTGAGTTCCATTGGATGAAAATTTACAGCTCCCACTCCGTATCAGGGTAGGCACTAGGAATTACCAATATACAAAGAGGACTCCCTGTCTTCGAGTCACATACAATCTAGGGAATCTGCATTATAGATTTGGTAGCAATGCCTTTTACATGAACACACATGCCACACATTTTCCTGACTGTGTTGCCTTGGGAAGTCATTTTTCTTTCCCAGGCTTTAGTTTCTTTATCTATAAAAGGAAGATGTTGTAATTTTATATATACTTAAGATTCATTGATTTCCAATATTCTATATTTACCAGGACCTTTTAATGCCTTTTTAAAAAATCTGCAGCAATGCTTGATTGAGTACCTTCTTCATGATCAATATATGAGTCAGGGTTCACCAAGAAGTACTCAAAATTGAACACAGAGGAAACTAAGTACACTGGTGAAAGAGGAGCTGCAAGGCCTCCCCCGCCCAAACACACACACACACACACACACACACACACACACACACACACACCCTGAGATTAGCAGCAGCAGAAACCTGCTATCACTGGAAGGACAAAGGGCTGGAAGGACAAAGGGAGAAACTGATGTTTCCAAAGACCATGGTCAAGGTCACCTGGAGGGAGATGGAACCAGGCAGGCTTGTCTAGTGTCCATAGAGGAGACACAACCAGGGCCAGAGATACTGAGTCAAAGAATAGAGCAAGTATAACATGGATTTTTTTTCTCCTTTGCCCATTACCTCCAACTTGTGCCTCCCAAGGCCCAACCCAGCAGAGCTTTCTAAGCAGGTGCTGGGGAAATGCAGCCTTCTGGGGTCATCTCCAGTGACGCAGAGCAAAGCAGGGGAAGGGTGAGGAATGGATTTGAGCACAAATAGGACACAGACTGGGGCCCATCACTGTGGTGCTTGGTACTCCTTCAAGGAGCTTATGATGCATCAGAGGAAACCAAGCTCATATTATGGAGCACCACCAATTAAAAATTATTTCATTAACATATGTTATCTGAAACCTACAAAATATTGGGTTTATTATTTTTTTTTTCAGATGAGAAAACAGGCTCAGGGAGCTAACTTGCCCAAACTCACAGAGCAAGTAAAAGTGAAGCAAAATTGGAACCTATACCCACCTGCCTCCCACGGATGTGATCTTTCTTCCATACACATGAGGTGTTGCAAATTCTCAGTAAGAGGGGTGTTCAGAAAAAGGAAGGTCTCTATTTCCTCATCTGAAATCCCACAAATGGGATTTAAAAAGCTCCAATGGGAATCCTCTATCAGTAGAGGCTGGCATCCTTTAGGAGGGCTTCATAGGAAACCAGCCACGGTGGCTCAGTGGTTGAGCGTCGACCTATGAACCAGGAGGTCATGGTTTGATTCCAGGTCAGAGCACATGACTAGGCTTGATCCCTAGTGTGCAGCCTGTTGGAAGCAACCGATCAATGATTATCTCTCATTATTGGTGTTTCTATCTCTCTCTCCCTCTCCGCAATCAATAAAAAAGAAAAAAATAGAAAAGGTAGGGCTCTTTGGGGTCTTTTGAAGATATGTAGGGCTCACAGAGAAAGGGTCTGAGTAAAGTTCCTCTTGTTTTTCTCTCTCTGAGAAATCTCTTCTCTCTCAGCAGACTTGATTTGAGTTTTGAGTACTGAAACATAATATTGCTCCCAGGAACCTTGTTGGGCTTTCCTAAGTCTTGCTTAGGGTATGAAAAGCAGTTGTCACATCACACAGCTCTGGGGCCTTGGAGGCATCTGAGAGAGTGTCTGGAGTCCACCCTCCATCCCCAGGGCCTTGCACCCTGACTCAGGGATACCTGCATGTTTGACATTAGTTTTCCTGGGCAACTGGATCTCTATTGGCCATACATCTGAGAATTCTCAAGAACACTGTTTATTCCTTGAGAAATCTGGAATAAATTAGGCTGAATAAATTGGCTCTCAACCTGGCTGTTTCAGATGGCAGCAAAGAAATAACATATGCTGCTTTTTCCCCTTTTTCTTTTTTTTATTTATTGAAGGGGAAATGAAAACACAACCATATCCACACAAAAAAAATAGATTTTGTCAAATTATGCTTCATTTCTCCAGAAAGTGGAAACCTTTGATCAGAATATTTAGGTGTCTCAGAAGAGTGTTAGGATAGCAAGAAGCCTGGGGAATTCATTCTAAGCATGTCTGCAACCTGTGCAGCATAAATCTAAGTTGAACTGCGGTGTCCACAGAGCCAACCTGCAGCTGAGTTGCTAGGGCTACTGATGCAGTAAGCAAACACAACAAAAAATGTTCCCCTCTTAATCCTCCACCGATCCTACCTTTCTAACCTCAGCGCCAGACATTCATCAAAAGAAAACCACATGGAGACTTTGAAATATTATTCAGAAAGAAATTAAAAGGAAAAACAAAAGGAGAAATAATTAATCAGGATTAAACCTAATGCATGCATTGTTTTAACCGCTCAATTTCAGTTTACAAATAATTAATGATAACAATGATAGGTGACACGTTTGAGCACTGTGCTAAGTTCTTAGCTTATATTACCTTTTACATGTAAGAGTAACCTCATAAATGAAGTACTATCATTATCCCTACCTTATAATGATAAAAATTAGAATTTAAGTATATTTCCTGAGCTAATACATTTAGAAAGTAAAGGAGCCAGATTTCAACATTATGTCTACCTCACTGCATCATCCAGCTCTAAACCATTATACCAAAGCCTATGGAATGGGCATGGAGACCTGCTGCCCAGACTTTTCTTCAAGAAAGAATTTGTTGCTCCAGCTGCTTTGGGTGCTATCAGTAGGCAGCTTTCAGCTGTCAGCCCCTTTGGAGTCATCTCAGCTGCAGAGCACCACCTCACCCAAGGTCAAATCTTTCCCAGGGCTGCTCATATCCAATGGCTGATGGGCAGTCCCAGACACATAGTCACTTGGTATCCTATGGTCAAGCTGGCAGCCTTTTCTGTCACCTGGTATCTGTCCAGAGCATTATTCCTAGGTGTGGAATGTGATCCTTTAAAACTTGAAAAATTCTGCCAAGTGTTTTGCTTCCTTCTTTATGGTAGCTGAAGCAAGATCCAGGAATTTGTCTTTTACTTTGGAAGGCATATCCTAACATGCCCTTGACCACTGGGCTGCTAAAAGCTTTACTGAAGTGGCAGATCTCAGAATCTTTGTAGGTTTTTGTTTCCTATCTTCTGGAGCACTTGTGTCTTCCCAAGGCTTCCTGTGGACTAGAGACTTGTTCATTCTACTCGATCAGCTTGATATCATCAATGTCTTGCATCAATATGATGTTCCAGGATTGTCCTAGAGGTTCAGATCTCTTTGGGTTACATTATAATAGACAATGTACAAATTAACAGGGACTTGGAGAAAATTGTACATGAGTATTTTGTCTCTTCCATGTGGATGCTAGCTTTTAAAAATCTGATCAGAATAGGAAAGAAGTGTTCAACCAGTAAAGCTTCCTGAGGCCCCGTTAGTCTTCTCTATCAAAGATACCACATGGAATACAGCAGCAGCATTAGATTACTTCCTGTTTAACTTGCAATAATCTACAATCATTCTCCAGGATTCGTTATTGTTTTTTATTTATTATCTTGGAAAGGGTGAGAGGAACATCGTTAAAGGCTTCTCCTTGGTTTCTCTACTGTGATAGCTCTTACCCAACAGACCCAATGTAGGGGTTACTCCAACTGCCAAGTACATCAATCCCATTTATAAATTCAGAGAGTGGGGAAATGGCCACCAGGTGGACTGATTGTTTGCCAATCATTGGCCAGGATTTTATTTCAGGCATCTTATATGCCACTACTCTAATAGGGGATGTGTGATAATTCTCCATGTCTTTCACAGTTCTCTTTTTTTCAATCAACCAAGTAAATGGCTGAAGCTCCCTGTAGGGCAGAAAGGAGGGAATTCATGCAGTATATATTAGTTGTAGTTTGACAGGGTCCTTCCTCATGGGAATTGAGCCACACCTTCATTCAACAAGTTTTTAGTCTGAAAACTGATTCAACTATAAAAACTAGGCAAGGGATTGGGACATTTTATGGTGACAACCTCCTTCAGTCTCTTGCTCCTCCAAGCTTGCTCTCTTTGGATTATAGCATTAAGCAGTATCCTCATTAATAGCCCATCTATGTTGCCCCTAGAGATGGGGTCTTCTATTAACTCTCTCCACAACTTTCAAGCCCTGCAGCTGCCATTCCAACTTTACTAGTCATTATAACAGCAAAATCCCGGCTTCTGGTAGTTAAGCACCACTATCTAACCTCCACTGCTCCACTGTGGGAAGGAGGGTAACATTATCTACATTGTTATCAACAAATAAATGTCTGTAACAACTCTACCTTTGTCACAAGTCTATGGGCATTCAACAGAACAGACTTTTCTGCCTGGTTAGAGAAGAAAGAGCCCTTTGTTCTGTAGGTCCTAGAGTAGAAAAACAGCATTATAGACTAAATGCATTTCTTTTATGCTTCCAGTTTGTCCCTAAGAGATGGACATTAGGTCCGCCCTCTTATGGAGCCAGTTAGAAATGTCCTCACTTTTGTCTGATTAGCAAAGTAACAAGAGCCAAGTAGAATTCTATATCAAATTGAAGATGGCTGATATTCAGGGGAAAACTTAAATCTTCCCAACAAAAAACAATGCACATAAAAGAAAATTGTAGAGCAACATCTCTAATGAACATAAATGCAAAAATCCTCAATAAAATATTAGCAAAACAAATTCAACAGCACACCATGATCAAGTGGGATTTGACCCAGGGATGCAAGAATTATTTAATATCCACAAATCAATCAATGTGACATACCACATTAACAAAGTAAAGGATAAAAATATGATTATCTCAATAAAGGGAGAAAAAGCCTTTGACAAAATTCAACATCCATTCATGATAAAAAAAAC
This sequence comes from Myotis lucifugus, assembly GCF_000147115.1. NCBI lineage: Eukaryota > Metazoa > Chordata > Mammalia > Chiroptera > Vespertilionidae > Myotis > Myotis lucifugus. Next base: position 370 of record NW_005874013.1, on the reverse strand, counting down.
AACAACTTTCAACAAATTGGATATAAAGGAAATATACCTCAAGATAGTAAAGGCCAGGCCATTTCTGATAAGTCCACAGAAAATATAATATTTGATGGTAAAAAGCTATAAGCTTTTCCTCTGAGACCAGGAACAAGAAAAGGATGCCCACTCTCACCACTTTTATTCAATACTAGGGGCCCAGTGCATGAATTCATGCACCTTGAAAGGAACTGTGGGCCATGAGGCTGCAGTGGGCACAGGGGCAGGTCTCGGCCCATCCTCTGAGCCCCTGCCTGGCCCCTCCCACCATAATCCCTGATCCCCTGTCTGCTGCAGCCCTGCTCCCACCACTGATGCTGGCCCCCACTTGCACCTGCTGACAGCATGG
>NW_005874012.1:0-18267 GCF_000147115.1 Myotis lucifugus | reverse complement strand
CCGGCCCTACCCTGAACCCCCAAATCGGCCCTACCCTGAGCGTGACTGGGGGTGGCATCTGTGCATGACAGGGGGCGGCGCCCCAACTCCCCAATCAGCCCTGCTCTGAACCCGACCAGGGGCTGCACCTAGTCCTCTGAGCCTGCCCTCTGCCACCCGGGAGCAGGCCTAAACCAGCAGGTTGTTATCTCCCGAGGGGTCCCAGACTGTGAGAGGGCACAAGTGGGGCTGAGGGACACCCCCCCACCAGCCAGTGCACAAATTTTTGTGCACCAGGCCTCTAGTATAGTCAATAATATTCTATTAACATGTGTGGTATCTGATGGGTTTTAGACTTTGTAAGTTATCTCATGTCTAATCACTATGTTGACACCTAAAACTAATATATTCCATCAACTTATTGAAAAAAAAAGTTTAAGCCCTAGTCAATATCACTCAGTGAATAGAGCATTGGCCTGTGTACTGAAGGGTCCCAGGTTTGATTATGGCCAAGGGCACACCTTGGATGCAAGCACCCTTCCCGGCCTGGGCCCTGGTCGGGGCGCATGCAGGAGGCAACTAGCGATGCATTTCTTTCACATCAATATTTCTCTCTGTCTTTCCCTTTCTCTTCCCCTCTCTCCAAAAATCAATGGGAAAATATCCTCCAGTGAGAGTTTTAAAAAAATTTTTTTAAAGAAAATGGTGCATGATTTGGAAACATCCTAAGTGCCATCAGTAGATGAGTGGATTCAAGAACTGTGGTACATCTACACAATGGAATACTAAGCTGCTATAAAAAAGGAACTTTTACCATTCGCAACAGCATGGATGGACTTGGAGAGCATTGTGCTAAGCTAAATAAGCCAGTCAGAGAAAGATAAATATCACATGATCTCACTCATATGTGGGATATAATGAACATAAACTGATGAACTAAAATAGATACAGAGACGAAGAAACTCTGAACAGACAGTCCAACCTCAGAAAGAAACCAAAGGACTTGTATGCACGCATATTAGCATAACCAATGGACATGGACACTGCGGCGATGGAAGCTTGTCCTGGGGGTAGCGGGGGGAGGGGTGTCAATAGGGAAAAAAGAGATATATGTAGTACTTTAAACAATTTAAAAAAAAGAAAATGGCACACACACACACAGGAATATTATTATATTATTCAGCCATTAGAAAAAGAAATCCTGCCACTTCTAACAACACATTCATGGACCTTGAGGGCAGGATGCTTTGTGAAATAAGTCAGAAAAAGAGAAATGCCATGTGCTCTCACTTATCTGTGGAACCTTTAAAAAAGCAAGTCCATAGATACAGAGCACAGACTGATGGTTGCTAGAGGTTGCAGGCGTGGTGTTCCGAGGTGAGGTGGGGGTCAAATGGATGAAGGCTGTCAAAAGGTATAAACTTACAGTTATAAGTTGCTAAGAGTAAATCATAAAAGTTCTCTTTTCAAGAAAAAAATATTCTGTAAGTATGTATGATGACAGATGTTAACTAGACTTATTGTGATGGTCACTTCACAATACATACACATATCAGCTAATTAGTTTGTACACCTTAAACTAATATAATGTTGTATGCCAATTGTAACTTAATGAAGAATAAAATCCCTTCTATAAAAAAAAAAAATTACAGTGGATTTGAAAAACTGCAGTCACCTAGTGATGTCACACCCATCACAATGTCATAGGGAAATGCATTACTCAGATGTTTATGATGACGCTGGTGTAAACAAGCTTCCTGTGCGGCCAGTCCTATGAAAGTCCAGCACATACAGTTACGGTCACTACATGGAATACTTGATGATGAGAAACTGGTTTATGCATTTGCTATACTATCCTCTTTACCTTTGTGTGCTTTCTACTTAGTGAAAAAAAACTTTGCTGTGAAGCAGTATGCTGTTTTATGCGGGCAGCAGCCTGGAAGGTCTTGGGTTGACTGTGCCTTTTGATTGCATCATTGCCTCCTGGGCTTGATTGAATCTGTTTTTTGTAAATTTCCTGGCCTAAGTGTACACTGTCATAAAGTCTACAGGAGTGATTCCCAAAGTGGGCGCTACCGCCCCCTGGTGGGCGCTGCAGCGATCCAAGGGGGCGGTGATGGCCACAGGTGCATTTGTTTTAACTTTTTTTGTATTACCTTTCTATTCTGAGTTCAATAAATAGTTTCATAATTTCAAACTTCAATGTTTCTAATTTACACCTTTCTTTACTATATTTTACGAAAAAGGTAGAAACATTAATACATATATTTTTCTGTTTAATTGCTATTAAAATTTAAAAAAAATTAATTTCCAGGGGGCGCTGAGTAATATTTTTTCTGGAAAAGGGGCGGTAGGCCAAATAAGTTTGGGAACCACCAGTCTACAGTCTTGCACAGTAACGTCCTAGGCCTTCAAATTCACTCACCAATCACTGACTCCTGCAGAGCAGCCTCCAGTCCTGGAGCCCATTCAGGGTCAGTGCCCCACACGGATGTACCATTTCCTACCTTGCACACCACACTTTTACTGCACCTTCTCATAAATGATTCCTACCATTGCATTACAATTGCCTACAGTACTCAGTACAGAAGCATGTTGTACAGGTTTGTTGCCTAGGACCCACAGGCTACACCATATGGCCTAGGTGTGTAGCAGGCTACACCATGCAGCTTAGTGTAAGAGAACTGAAAACAACAAAACTGCCTCAGGATGTCCTCCCCAGGTTCAGGGGTGCAGGACTGTATGTAACTGCAGTTTCACCTCTCCCAGGAGTAAAATTTTAACCCAGTCACTCTGCAACTTGCTGTTCAACACGAATCTGTCTAAAGACTCCTGCTGTTCCTTCCCCTAAGGAAGGGTGACCCTGCCTGAAGCAATCCCCTCTTTTCTTTCACTGATAACCTCTCAAAGCCACTTCCTTTCTGCCTGTTGTAAACGCCTTCCATTGTGAACAGCTGCTGTGAGATTCTATTTCCCAGATGGGATGCAGCCCGATTCGTGAATGGGGATCAAGCCAGTTAGACCTTCCACTTACTCAGCAGGAGTTTGTTTTTAACAGTTTGAAAAGCACCACAAAACAAATAGCTGATAAGATACTGTGACTCAGAGAAGGGAAGATGGCGTTTAGGATTCGGGGGAGAGACTGGAAATGCAGGCATTTGCTGCAGAGCTAGGCCTGGGGGACAGGGGGTGGACTTGAGAGCCTGCTCCACAAACATCTAAACTCAGGAGAAAACGGGATCCTTCTGGGGAGAAAGGAGGGACAGGGGACCCCACAGACCACAGCTCCTCCCGTGCACGAACCGCGGGGACCGAGTCACCATTGTCCCCAATGGCCCTCCACGTGGTCACCGCACCGACTGCGGAGCCGCGGGGATGTGGGTGCAGAGCTGCCCAGACACGCTCCGCAGCCCAAGGCCCTGCCGCGGGGACACACTGGACGCCCGGGTCCCGGCTGGGCCCCACCCTGCGAGCCCGAGGGGCCTGCAGTTTCAGCGGAGCCCCCGGCGCCTCGGGTCCGCAGGCTCCGGACCTGACCCGTGGAGAGACGGTCCCGCCACGGCGGCTCCACCCGCCCCTCCTCCCCGGCTGCGCGCCCGGCCGCACACTCACCATTTCTAGTTCCTGGGCCTCCCGAGTCCCGCCTGCAGCTCCCACCACCTTACAGATCGCAGATGAGGACAGAACAAGGGAGATGTGATCCCAGTGCAGCTGAAGGGAGTGGGAAGAACAGGGTGGAAAGAGCTTAACCCGGCCCGCCCCCACGGCTACTCATAGGACTCACACATTGCACGACATCGCCCCCTAGCGCCTGAGGTGCACAGGCCTGAGCCCAAAGCAGCCAGATCTCCTGTCCAGGGACATTTGCACTGAGAGGCAGCGCTGAGAGTCCCCCAGGGAACAGTGGTCCTTCCTTGCAAACACACACACTTAAAAGGCACCTAATGAATCTGGCTCCATTTTCATCTTTGTTGACAACTGGAGTCTGACTTGTGGATTTACAAAAAGGTGCACAGGCTGAGGGATCAAGGATGCCTTAGGGCAGGGGTGGGCAACCTTTTTGTGAGTGCGTGCCAAAACCAGCAAAATCTCTGACTCAAAATTCTTCTGCGTGCCAACCCTAATTTTTTGAGAACATGTTACGCCTAGTTGATATCTCTTAAGGTGTACGTATGTGAATAACCTTGAGAAATAAAATTCATTCGAGCGACAAAAACACAGTATATGATGATGAAAAATATATTTATTTTCTAATGTATACATGTACACTGATAGTCCGACAGAAAACTTTATGACTCCGTTTGATATTATCAGTGGGACTTTTGCTGCTGCATCACTGATGACAGAGATTTTACATCAGGTTTATATTTCGTGACCTTCAGAGATATGCACGAGCTACTACTTTCATCTGTCAGGCTACTCCTATTACGAGACTTAACAAAATTCATCACTGAGAACAAAGATTCACAAGTGTTTGTGGATGAAAACATGGAGAGTAACGCTGTTGCAAAGTTTTTTAAACAGAAAAATTTTTTTCTGGAATGGCATTCCAAGTCCTCAATAGTTCGTTTTTGACACTTCTCTCTGGTACTCCTGTTTCTAATCGCTTTTTTTCAATGTTTTCCAAGTCAACTCTAAGGTCAATAAATTTCTGCTTCTGAAGTCAACTCTAAGTTCAATAAATTGAACTACTCTGAAATTCAATTAACTGCATTTCAAAGTCAGTCATGTCTATCCATGAAAACATTTGTAAGTTTAGTTTCTCCAGTTTCATGCTGTCTGGAAACTTCATGAATTTTGCTGTCTCTTCCAGTTCTCTGAATTTCGCAAATCTTGAGAAGAACTGCTCAATAGTTGACTCGATGTTGTTTAAAAACAGCTTTTGAAGACTTTGACAGTCTGTTCTGTCATCTTTTGGGAGGTCTTTGATGTACCTCTTGAGGTTTGGGAAATATCTAAATCTCTCACCATCCACATCCCTCTTAAAGACGTCCAGTTTCTTTTCAAAAGCCTTTAAGTAACCAAACATAACATCATGTGTCTTGCCAGTTCTTTGTAATTTAACATTTAAGTCATTCAAATGTTCACAAAAATTGTAAATGGAAGATTATGAGAGGGTTTCGTGTGCCAGCAAAAGTTACTGGCGTGCCATGTTTGGCACGCGTGTCAGGGGTTGCCCACCCCTGCCTTAGGGTGTTATCCTTCCGGAACCACAGTCAGATTTCCAAAAAGAGCATTGACTCCAGAAACAAGCCATCATTTCCAGCGTGAAAAGTGACTTCTGTGCATTTAGAATGGTTAACTTTAGAAAATGTTTTCACATGAAAACATGTGTTCCCACTGGTGATTCATTCACGCTCCTCTGAGACCATGAGCCACCCCTTCCTTGTGGTTGTCTTGTGGGCAGTTCCACAGACCTACCCAGAGCACGGAGATGGGCCAGGGACAGAGGTCACCAGGGTGGAGAGTCCAGGTGTCCAGCAATGGGCAACCAATTGTAGGGTGGGGCCTGGTCCCCAGGGTGACTTTTCCTCCTCTAGCTCCAGGCCCAGATAAGCAGCAAAATGCCAGGGTTTGACATCAGGACCAGCTGCATTGAATTATGACCCCCGCCCTGGTGCCGGCCAATCCATCAGTGGAGGCCACATCCCTGAATGGACACACCTGGAAAGGTACAGAATATTCCATTCAGCTCTTCCCCTGGGACCTCCCCTGAAATCTCCACCCTTAAAACCTTAGGAAGGAGGACCCAGTGCGCTCTCCCTCCCTGGAGCACACCTGTACCTTTTCCTTCCCCTCATTCTCCTCCTCCCTAGGCAGGTTACCATTAGCTTGTGCTCCCAAGCTCCAAGGGCACTTCTGTTACCTCCTTAACTCCTTTCCTAAGCCCATTTCTTCTAAGAATTACTTCTCCTACCTCTGTAATTTACCCAGTAAATGTTCTCTTACACTTTAGTTCTTGCTCTGAATTCTTTTCTAGCCAGAACCCAAGTACCCAAGTTGCTGAACTCACGTTTGTTCTGAGCCCAGTCAGATACCTGATGTCATTCCTGCTGCCACCACAGTTACACTGTTAAAGCCAGCAATAATGAGATTGAACTGAAAACTGGATCCCATCCATGTAAGAATCATTCAAACCTATACAGAATTTTTATAAGTTCATGTCAGAAAGCAAAATGTCAATGAATTGAGAAAATGTCCGGAGTATGGCAGTTTGGTACCTTATTTTATACATTACAATCAAAAGAGAAGACTCAAGTGGGTCACATGAAATCCACTGGGGATAGATTAGGGAGCTGGGAGGAAGCAAAGCAGGGAAACCCCTGGGATAGGATGAAAAGTAAGATGATAGGCATACATATATATTTTACACAGCTGGGTACAGGGTAGTTAATACTTAATGATTAACATGATAACAATAACAATGCGAGGAGTTATGGTCTCAGCCCTGCTGCATTGGTTGTGCACTGAGGGCTCTGAAATAAAAGTATTCGCCCTGACATTGCCAAGATATGCAATCTTATATGCAAAAGACAATGGACAGGCGTAGGTAACGGAAAGATTGAATTTTGTCAGGGGAGATTCTAACCTGGGACATGACTGACTACCATAAACTGCTCCTAGTTAAAATGTTCTCATTTTAGACCATCCCTTGTGGTTACTTTAGCTCTTTGAATTTGCAAGGCCATCACACACAGGCCTGCCCTGTACTTGGCAGGTTAGCATGTGGACTCTTTTCATCCCCAATCTCAATAATAATCCCCCCGATTGGTGAGTGTGTGATACTAGCATAACATTCATCTAACCGTGATGGAAGCACTCCCTGCCGGCAGCCTCTCCATAGAGAATGCTCAGCTTCCTGGCTCTGACCATTGCCTCTCTCCAGTCCCTGAGGAAATGCTCACCTTTAGTATCATCTGAGACAAGCAAACAGCTGCAATAACCCCATCGAGCCTGGAACACAGAAGAACCTGGAGGCCATCTGACACAGGCAGCCTAGGGCAGAGCCACAGAACCACAGGTGACCTCAATGGAGAGAGGAAAGGAGGGCACACGTTTCACCCAGGACTCAGCTTACCAGGAGGACCACACAGGGTGGAGCAGCATCAGTCACCATACACAGCAGGAAGAAAGGTCTGTGGGTATTCACCATGAAGAACTGAGATGGAGAATATATTTGCATTTCATCATCTTTTTACACCTTCCTTTTCACAGCTATCTCAAAAACAATAGTCTCCAATCACTATTTCTAGAAATCATTCTGATTTCCTAAAGTCTGGAATACCTCTGGTTTCTTGTTTTGTTTCCTCTCTCATCTCACTCTCAAATAAATGACCTCCTATTAAAAATGCATGTTCACTGAGAAAGATGCCCATGTTTGGTCTCTTCTCTCACACCGTTGAACTTCAGGAACCTGCTGCTGCAGAAATTACATCCCATCCCTGCCCTTCCACACCCTGCTGGTACTTGCTCCTGTGGGAATTGTATAGTTCCAGCTGCGGCCCCATCTGGGCAGAAACGCTCCATTTCTCACAGGTAACAAAGCTGGTCGCTTTGCTGAGGTCACTTCATGCTGCTCTCTAAGGTGCTTGAATTACTGGGTTGTGTTTAGTAAGAGGAGGTGGTTCCTGTGATCTCCATCATGGCAAACACAAAGGCCAGAATAGAGTTAGTGTTGCTGCATCCACCTGCATCATGGAAACCATGAGGTCTCAAGACTCACCCTACAAGATGGTCTTTTCAGTCAAAGAGCTCCACTGAAAAGGCACAAGGAGTTCCTTGTATGTATAGAGAGATTTTCCCGGTAGCCTTGGCATATGGCTCTAATGAAAAGAGTCACACAAGGTTCAAGCAGCTGCTCTGTGGGAGGGTCACTGAGATAACGTGACTGCTGGTCAACCAATGAGCTGGGCAATGAGATTCCTTCCTCCCACCCCTGTCCTTGGGATATATGTCCTGCCCACGGATGGAGAACTAAGAGCCATTTCAAGGACACAGCTTTGAGAGAACAATGTGTTGCTGACCCCACCTGAACCATGTACATGACCCAGTGAAGGCTTCTAGGAAAACTTTGAATATTCTGGTGGGCAGGGTGGAGGTCTACTCCTCTTCTGTCCACCCAAGACCACCCTGGTATGGGAGTTCTTTGCTTTTTAAAACTGACACTAACACCCAGGAGTGGCCTGGCTCTGTGGTTGAGTGGCAACCCATGAATCAGAAGTAAAGTATGGGTAATACAGAAATTTTTATCATAAATTGTTTATTTGAAGATCAATTGTGAAAACCTAAAGCTGAGATGGAGAAGTGTGTCCGAGGAAACAGTTCTAGCTCGTCCTTGAACAAAGGGGGCTAGTTTCCCTATAGAGAGCAATGTAGTTTGTTTCTTTCCAATCTTTTCAGTGTTCACGCGAAAGGACACCATGTAAAGTATACTGTTCTCTCTCCTCTTTGACAAGCACAGGCTATGTTTTGAAATATGCTTTTCCTCTCTCGTTTATTTAAAAATAAATCCTGCTCTAATTATCATGTCCATGATGCTGTGCTACCAGTACACGTGATGGAGAAGAGATCCCTAGAGAGCTGCTGAAACTGACCCTAACCCGACCATCCCTGCTCTGAAATGGGACCCAATGAACAGCAAGATTAGTCACGTCCAGGCAATCGTGCCACAGGATGCCCTGGCTAATAATTGACCCCATCTGTACATTTTTACAACTTTTAGGCCATTGCCAATGGTCTGGTTCTCTGGTACCAAGAGCAACAATTCCTAATTGAAGATCACCCTTTGGGATAAAGCACTCTGGAATAACCCTGCTCATAATTACTCAAAAAGAAAAGAATGTCACATGTCTCTGCACGTTTGACAAATGAAACCGCAGGGCTTCATGTCAATCACAACCAGATAAGTTAGTGCAAGTTTCTGAAACATATTGACACTTCAGGTGCACTCAGAAGCAGAGAGAAAAACAGGGTGTGATGGAACCCCAGGTTTTAGTATCAAGACAGCGAGGTGTCCCTGTGCTTCATGGGAGGATATAATAGGCTTTTTAATACTTCTGTACACAGACATGGAAATACCCCTGCTACCCTGTAGGCTGAGAAGACTGCAATACTATTCTGTAAAATTATGCTATATGATACCCTGTAAAATAAATTATATGTTAATTATATAATATATTCTAAGTATCCAAAATATATGCTAAGATATACTACTGTACTATATATTACTGATACTATACAAATATACTACATACTATATATATATATTAAATTCTACATTATATATACATGCACAGGTAAACATCCTAATAAGAGAAACATGCAAATTGGTTGTCACTCCACTACGCCCACCAGCCAATCAGGAGTGAGTATGCAAATTAACCCAATCAAGATGGTGGCAGCCATGGGTCTGGAGTAAGCCAAGCTTCCCGCTCGCCCTTGCCAGACCTAGCCTCCGCTCAAGTCTACAAAGTTTCAATTATAGAAGATAAACAAATCCCAGATACCTGCTTCCAGCCGCCCTGGCCTCCGCTCAAGGAGGCGCTGGAAATAAAAAAGAAAAAAAGAAAGGGCTGGGAGCTTGGGTCACCAGGGGCCATGGCCAGCTGCAAACAGCCATCAGCCCCTCACCCAGGCTAACCAGGCATCCCAGTGGGGATCCCCCACCCTGAAGGGGGTGTGGCCAGCCTGCAAACAGCCCTCAAGCCCTCACCCAGGCTGGCCACACCCCCATGGGGTGAGGGTCCCCGCTGGGGGCTTGGCCAGCCTGCAAACAGCCCTCAGCCCCTCACACAGGCTGGCCATGCCCCCCCCAAGCAGGAACCCTCACCCCATGGGGACGTGGCCGGCCTGAAAACCACCACAGGCCCCTTGCCCAGGCCACTTCACGCCCCAAGAGAACCCCCACCTTGATCCAGGACACCTTTCAGGGCAAACCAGCTGGCCCCCACCCATGCACCAGGCCTCTATCTATACTAATAAAAGGGTAATATGCTAGTTAGACTGGGAGACCTTCTGGATGTTCTTCTGGACAAAGCCATGGTGGTGGGGCTGAGTAGAGGCGGTTAGAGGCCAAGAGGGGAAGGCAGTTGTGGGTGATCAGTCTGGTGCGGGGTGGGGTCGTTGGGGATAAGCAGACCAGCAGGGGGCCAGTTGGGTGCAAGCAGGCCGTCAGTGGGGGTCAGTTGGAGGTGATCAGGACAGTGGGGGGTTGGTTTGGAGTGAACAGGCCAGCAGGGGGGCAGCTGGGGGCAAGCAGGCCAGTGGGGAGGGTAGGGGTGAGCAGGCCAGCAGGGGGGGCAGTTGGGGGTAAGCAGGCTGGTAGGGGAGGCAGTTGGGGGCGAGCACACTGGCACCGGGGGGGGGCAGTTGGGGTGATCAGGCTGGCAGGGAGAAATTGGGGGCAAGCAGGCCGGCAGCGGGGGGCAGTTGGGGGCAAGCAGGCCGGTAGGCAGAGTGGTTAGGGGCAATCAGGCAGGCAGGCAGGTGAGTGGTTAGGAGCCAGCAGTCCCAGATTGCAAGAGGGATGTTTGACTGGCGGTTTAGGCCCAATCCCTGCCAGGAAGTGACAGCTGAAAGTTCGGGCACCCGCTTAAAGGGCCAATGCACAAAAATTCCCTGTGGAGCCACCCATCTTGTGCTCTAGCAGAGGGAGGGTGAAGTGCACTGGAGCTGTGAGAGCAGAACCAGGACTGGGGACTCAGGGGATAGAGCTCAGAAGGCAGGTACCCCAAGTTTCCTAGGCTGAGTCATTTCCTCACACAGGGGAAGACATTTTTCCCACATAGACATCTGCCTTGTCTGGAAGACAGTCAACACACCCTATTGGAAAACACCTTGCCCTGAGTCCACTTAAGAGATTAAAAGTAACAATTAGCCTCCAGGCAGAAGCAACTGCCCCACCCTGTTGAAAAAATTCTTGCCACACCTCAGGACAATTGCAGGGCAGGGCGTAGGGGGGAGGAATTCAAGGCAGAAAGGAGGAAGGGAATAGAGAAGGTGTTTGAAGAAATAATGGTAGAAAACTTCCCTAATCTGGTAAAGGAAACAGTCACACAAGTTCAGGAGGCACAGAGAACCCTAAGCAAGAAATACCTAAACAGGCCCATACCCAGACACGTGATAATTAAAATGTCAAAAATTAAAGACAAAGAGAAAATCTTAAAGGCAGCAAGAGAAAAGCAAACTGTTACCTACAAAGGAGTTCCCACAAGGCTGACACCTGATTTCTCATCAGAAACTCTACAGGCCAGAAGGGAATGGCATGAAATACTCAAGATAATGGAAGCCAGGATCTGAGACCAAGACCAAGATTACTATATCCAACAAGGCTATCATTCAAAATAGACTACCATTCAAAATAGACAGTCAAATAAAGAGCTTCCCAGACAAAAAAAGAAAAAAAGCTAAAGGTGTACATCACCGCCAAGCCAGCATTACAAGAAATGCTAAAGGGACTGCTGTAAGAGATTGCTGAGAAGAGAAACCTAGGCATACATAATTAAAATGGCTATAAATAATTACCTCTCAATAATAACTCTAAATGTAAATGGATTAAATGCTCTAATCAAAAGGTGTAGGATAGCTGAATGGATACAAAAACATGACCCAACTATATGTTGTCTACAAGAGACCCACTTCAAAACAAAAGACACACACAGGATGAAAGTGAAGGGATGGAAAAAAAGTTTCCATGCAAGTGGAAAAGAAAAAAAAAAGCTGGGGTAGCAATACTCATATCTGACAAAATAGACTTTAAAATGAAGGCCATCACAAGAGACAACAAAGGTCACTAAATAATCCTAAAGGGATTGATCCAACAAGAGGATACAACCCTGGTAAACAGTTATGCACCCAATATAGCTGCACCTAAATATATAAAAGAAACTTCTAGAGGACTGTAATGGAGAGATTGACAAAAACACAGCCATAATAGGGGACTTTAATACCCCTCTGACCTCCCTGGACAGATCTGCAAGACAAAATCTTAACAAGGAAACAGAGACTCTGAAGGACACACTGGATCGGATGGATTTGGTAGACATTTATGGAACATTTCATCCCAACGCAGCAGAATATACATTCTTCTCAAGTGCATATGGATCATTCACAAAAGTATGGAATTTCCTCAAAAAATTAAAAATGGAACTCCCATTTGATCTAATAATCCCACTTCTAGGAACACTAGTATATCCCAAGAAATCAGGAATACCCTATGTTCATAGCAGCACAGTTTACAATAGCTAAGAGTTAGAAACAGCCTAAGTGCCCAACAGCAGATGAGTGGATTAGAAAACTGTGGTACATCTACACAATGGAATACTACGCTGCAGTTAAAAAGAAGGAACTCTTACCATTTGCAACAGCATGGATGGACCTGAAGAGCATCATGCTAAGCGAAATAAGCCAGTCAGAGAAAGATAAATATCACATGATCTCACTCATTTGTGGAATATAATGAGCAACATAAACTGATCAACAAAAATAGAGCCAGAGGAAGTAAATATTTTAGAATATAATAGAAGTAATCCTGTTATTTGCAGATTTTTAATATTTCCTACAACTCTTGTAATATCAAACCGTGTTATTACAGTTTTGGTAATATTATTATACTTAAAATCCTTCTATTCTTGAAATATCAATGTTTATTGCATGTAATATTATTATATGTAAGATCATTTTTCTTAAATAATTGGTGTTTGTTGCATGTAACATTATCATATTTAAAAGTTTTCCTTGAGATATATATTTAGTGCATGTAACAGTATTATATTGAAAATCGTTTTTCTTAAAGTAGAAAAAACTGAAAAAATAAAATAGAGGGGAAAAACCTAACATTACAGACTGGCATGGCTCAGTAGTTAGAGCTTTGTCCCATGACCCGAAGGGGCTCAGGTTTGATTTTCAGTCAAGGGAGTATACATGGGTTGCAGGTTGGATCCCTGTGCAGGAGGCAACCAATCAATGAGTCTCTCTCACTCACATTGATGTTTCTCTCTCCTTCCCTCTCTTCCAAACTCTAAAAAACAATGGAAAAAACTGGATTAACAAAACAAAAAAAATTAATAAACTTATTCTCAGGTGAATATTAAAATAACAATAAGATATTTTTGGAAGAAAAGAGAAAAAGTTTGAGGCAAATTGAAAACTTGCCAGGAAATAAGTTCCCAATGGAATGAGAAAATGGTCCAGAGATTGGCAGTTTTGCAGTTGTTTCTTTTTATGCATTTTGAATCAAAGGGAACATAAAGATTCCATAAAATCCATTGCTGGTAGGAGGTTAAGGAGGTGGGGAAAGCAAGGTAGGGATATCTCTGATTGAATCAAATGTTAACATTTATAGAGACTAGGGATGGTATACAGGCAACAAAATCACATGCTCATTCTGAGGGGTCTGGAATCTCAAAGGTGTATTAAAGCGTTTTCATGCCCTAGCTCGTCTGGCTCCGTGAATAGAGCACCGGGCTGTGAACTGAAGACTCCTCAGTTTGATTCTGATCAAGGGCACATGCCAGGGTGAGGGCTCAGTCCCCAGTGGGGGGCTTGCAAGAGGCAGCCAATCAATGATTCTACCTCATCATTGATGTTTCTGTCTCTCCCTCTCTGAAATCAATTAATATCTATCTATCTATCTATCTATCCATACACATATCACATATATAGACATATATGTTAATGTGTTCACCTGGATGCGTAATATGGAACAGGGCATGCTTTAGGCAAAGATAAACCTTTTACTAAGGAAGATATAGGCCTGAGGTGTGACCATGCACTATTACATGCCCAGTTAGGAATTTATGATCAGATCATGTGAGCTTACATCCAATCACTGAGCTTCTCAGATTTACTACATAGCCCTTTTGAATTTACAAACGTCACCTGTTAATTTAAGTAGGGGGTCCTTATGAGAGTTTTGTCAATTACTGTTTTTCCCCCAGAATATGGTTTTTACTTTCCTGTACTGTTTCATGGCTTATATTTTTGTTGCAAAGTGGACATTTCAGGTAATATAAAATGCAGTGATTCTGAGTACTGGTCACCTATCTCCTGGAGATTTTTATTATTTGCTTAATCATTTGTTCGGTGGCTGCCTGGATTACTTTAGTAAGTCTATTTCCTCCACACACGCCAAAACTTCAAGGGACAGTGGTATTTGCAGGGCTCTCTTCCTCTTTCCTGGACCTTACCCAGTAGTTAAACTCCTCTAATGGAACCCAGGACCCTTCAGTCTCCAGGCCAACACTCTATCCACTGAGCTACACCGGCAGAGGAATGAAAACACTTTTGTGGTTTTACATTGTTTTTAGTATTTATACATTCTGTTTCAAGAGTGGTTATGCATTTCCACAACTGCAGTTACACCACCATCAAGACAGAAGACACGCCATCAACCCAAAGGAATACAATCATGGTGCCTCTTTATACTGAATCTACCTTTAAACACAGGTCTGTTCTTCTACCTTTACCTTTTCCAGAATGTTATCGAAGTGGATTACCATTTTGAATTTGTAGTCCTGTTTAGAAACTGTGACACCACATTTGTAACAGTACATAATTATACAAGCCTAGCAGGTTCTTCTGAGGTTAAAGTTTTTAACATTCCACAGTAGAGGGGCAAACATTATGACTTTAAAATGGAGAGATTCCTTTATTATGAGTTATGTAACTTTGAGTAAGATTTCTGCTTAGTTCTTCATTTACATGATGAGAGCAATGACATAACAGGAATTATAAAATCACATCAGCTCTACACACTAAGGAAATATAAATTAGCGTTGAAAAAAGCAAAGGGGCCAAGTCTGGATGTCCATGGCTCTTGAATGAAACAGAAGCCATCACTTTGCACCCCGTGTTTCATTTCCTGGGAGTGCAAACACATGGAAATGATCCCTGCAAACAGCAAAAATCGAGCATGGAAGGCTTAGTGCCTTCCCAGATACAAAAAAATTCCAGCTACTCTTCTTATCAAAGGCACAGAAAAGGTCCCAGTTTCACGATATCAAATCTACCTGCTTTGACAATACTGTCTGCAGTTCAACTCAATTATTTCTTAGATCATCATCCTCTAAACGGCGATAGCTTTCTGGCATGTTAACCAGGAACCCACCTTGGACTTGCACAGGAAATCACTCCACTCACAGAAAACCCATGATGGGCTACAACTGTGCAGATGACCAGAACTTTCTTCAACATAAGGAAACTCAAAGGGTTTGTAAGGTACACAAATTGCTCACTCAGTTTGAATAGCAGCAAAATGATATGCCATTTCAAAAGTGAATTTCAAATTATTTCCATTGTTATGAAATAGAAAATCAGTACCAAAAAGTATTATGTCCTAAAGCAGTGAGAAGTCCTTCATGTCACATACCCATGTCCATATTCTTAATCAAAGAGCACATGCTCAGAAACTCACAACCATATCCATACCTTTCTGGAAAACCATTGGTGCCAGTCCCAGGAAGACAGAACTTTGGGTAATGTCCATTGTTTAAGTCCACAGTCAAGCAGATCCACAACTATTTAAGATGTTTCAGGTGGAGGAAAAATGACCTAAGACGACTTCCCCATTCACTGAGGCCCCTATCCCACATAATGAAGATATATAATTCACCCCAGTTCCCTATTATCTCACTTGTCCATGTTTCCTTAACTTCAACACCTTTATTTTGTTAGAAACCAAAGCTTTCTCATTAACCATCACACTTTTCCCACCAAAACGTAATCACCACGAGTGCAAGAACTTTTTTATTTCATGCCTATATACCACAGCCTAGAGTGTCTTAGATAGGGATCAAGTCTGGATTTCTTTGGATCTTCAATGAAATAAAAGACATCACCTCTTACCCCACGTTTCATTAACATCTCTTGTGCTAATTTGGGTATGTTTTCCATTTAAACTGCCTGGCTTGAGCAGGATGTTGAAAATTAACATCAAGATCATACTATTGCCCTGGTCAGGTAGGTCAGTTGGTTAGAGTGCCATCCCCAAAAGCCAAGGCTGCAGGTTCAGTCCTGGGCCAGGGCACACACAAGAATCAACCAATGAATGCATAAATAAGTGGAATAACTCACTGGTTTTTCTCTCTTCCTCTCTCATTTTTTGATTTTGTTTTTTCCTCACCCGAGGATATTTTTATCTCTGATTTTCAGACAAATTGGAAGGAGCAGAGGTTAAAGTGTGCGAGAGAAACATCAATGTGAGAAAAATATCAATTAGTAGCCTCTTGCACTCGCCCCACCGGGGGTCAGGGATGTAACCTGCAACCAAGGTATGTGCCCTTTACCAGGAATTTACTGCAAACATTCACTCCTCAGGCCAACACTCTAACCATTGACGCAAAACAACCAGGGCTCTCTCTCTCTAAATAAATGTTTTGGTTTTTTAAAAATATATTTTATTGATTTTTTATAGAGAGGAAGGGAGAGGGATAGAGAGTCAGAAATATCGATGAGAAACATCGATCAGCTGCCTCCTGCACACCCCCTACTGGGGATGTGCCCACAACCAAGATACATGCCCTTGACTGGAATCGAACCTGGGACCCTTCAGTCCGCAGGCTGATGCTCTATCCACTGAGCCAAACCAGTCAGGGCAATAAATGTTTTTTTAAAACATTTTTATTGATTTCAGAGAAGGGAGAGAGAGATAAAAACATCAGTGATGAGATAGAATCATGGATGGACTGCCCCCCGCACACCCCCTACTAGGGATTGAGCCAGCAACCCGGGTATTTACCACTGACCGGAATTGAAACTGGGACCCTTCAGTCTGTAGGACAACAGTCTATCCATGAGCCAAACCGGCTAGGGCAATACATTTTTTTTAAAAGAAAAAAACAAAAACGATCATACTCTCTCAGCAGGAATAGCTTTACAAGAGAGATGCTAACTTTTTTTCTTGCTAGGTTTGTGTTCTTTGATAATACTCCTAAATTTATAAACCTCGGGTGACTCATAAAGGAGATAACAAGTGTCATATATCTTGTTAAGGAGTACGTGATTTTATACATATTTCACTGAGGTACTTTTTGGGAATGCGTCTAATACACTATAGGAAATATTTCAGTATTTAATTAATAAGAAAGGCAAAAGCTGTTTCAGACACCTGGTCGCTAGCCTTGCACTCCCTGCCAGCCCTACATATATGTGGTTGAAAAGAAAAGGTCACACATGTCCATCATCACACAAAGCCACGCCATGACCATGATGAATCAAGACAAAAGCAAAGGCATTCAGGTCTGTATACCTGATGAAAGAGAACGGGTTTCCAAAGAAATAAAATAACAAAAACTCCCCTTTTCTCACTAGTATGATTTGTGCTTCTTACAAGTTAGGTTCTGCAAGTCATATATTTTGTGCTCTATATAAAAAATGGTTATCATTACCCGAGGTAGAATTAAGTTCATTTCCTCACAGTATACATTGCAGAAAAATGTCTTGTTTTCCTAAATGGAAATCAAATCGTCTATCACAAAGGAAATGAAAGAAATCCTTTTAAGTGTGTGTTACTGCTACATCCCAGTCATTTATGGTTTGTGGTCATTCTTTCTTTTAAAATTCTCACAGAGAATGCTTGATTTTATTTTTTACTAGAGGTCTGGTGCATGAAAATTTATGCACTCAAGGGGGACCCTCAGCCTGGCCTGCGCCCTGGCAGTCCAGGACCCCTCAGGAGATGTCCACCTGTCGGCTTAGGCCGGCTCCCTGGGGGATCATGCCTAAGCTGGCAGTCAGACATCCCTCTGGCAGGCCGGGAGCCCGGGGAATGAGCCTAAGATGTCAGTCAGATTAGCCCTGCCTAGGCGGGAGACTCCAGCAGCTGCCACTGCACTTAGAGCCGAGCCTGGCTTGTGGCTGAGCAGAGTTCTCCCTATGGAAGCACACTGACCACCAGGGGGCAGCTCCTGCATTGAGCATCTGCCCCCTGGTGGTGAGTGCACATCATAGCAACCAGTCATTCCCAGTGTTTCCACAGTTAGGGGCAATTTGCATATTACCTTTTATTATACTAAAGGCCCGGTGCACAAAATTCGTGCACTGGAGGGGGCGGGTGTCCCTCAACCTGGCCTGCACCCTCTCACAGTCCAGGACCCCTCAGGGGATGTCTGCCTGGCCACGGGGAACGGCCCTAAGCCAATAGTTGGAAATCCATCTCATAGTCCGGGACCACTTGCTCCTTACCACCCACCTGATCACTGCTCCTTACCACTTGGCTCGCTGCTCCTTAGTGCTGCCACAGAGGCAGGAGAGGCTCCTTCCACCACTGTGCTTGCCAGCCGTGAGCCCTGT